>NC_034592.1:82633964-82636856 GCF_900095145.1 Mus pahari
CAACTGACCACATTAACCCCTTTGGCTGCCTTTGTTCCAAAGCAGGGATCATCCCAGCATGGGAAAGACCACCCTCCCTCCCTCCACTTTTGACACATTTTCCACCATACACTCAATAAAGTTAAATAAATAAATGAAAAAAAATTAAAATGATTACAATTAAATTTCTAGGTCTTATTAATTATATTTGAGTATTATATGAATATCTATCGACAATTGGCCAACTGACAGATAATGTTACATACTTCCACTAAATATTTTGCATAGCTCTATCATTTTAATATGGGTTCATACATATTTGAGAAGTGGGAGCTTGATGTTTCCATTGTGTGAGTGTGGCTCGTTATTTAGAATGCTAAATATACCCTGGTTTGTTAAACATCACCAAACATCATTTTCCTGGTGGAACATTCTGGATATGTACAGTACATTAAAAGTTTATACATTTGTGATTGTTTGCGTGACTATTTGGGGAATATCTTTAAGAGAAAAGTAAATTGCCATAGACTATTTTGAGGGAAGGGGAAAAATTAGTATGATTCACATCTCCATAATTTACAAAGTTGTAATTATAAATTAAATATATCCTGTGTAGTAATTATTGCCTGAGTATCCATAATTTATGTCATGTGATCAAGAATAGCATATGTAATTCCATTGAGTTATTTCTATTTTTCAAAACATTTTTGTTCACTCATTTTTGTACAGTGTCCGTGATTGTGTGTGTACACAAATGTATATGTATATGAGTGTGTGTATGAAAGTGTGTGTATACCTCATTCTAGTCTTTATGAAAACCTGAATATATAGAGATCACACTCTTATAAGGAAACATATAACTAAAAAGATAATAAGAAATAAAACTATACTATTGCTTTAACATTTTTTATTTAACAAGATACCTAAAAGTTGCTAAAACTTTCTTCATAACAAGACACAATTATGATAGGTAACAATAAGAAAAGTAAAAAAGTACCTGTTAAAATTAATATATTAATATACAGCTTAAAATAAGCTTTTCTGTGTAATATTGACTCCAATTTTGTGTAATGGATACTCATTTTCAATGTAGGATATTAAAATTTTAGAGAATAAATATTTTCCCTTCCCTTGTGTTTCTTTTTTTTAATTAGATATTTTCTTCTTTTACATTTCAAATGTTATCCCCAAAGTCCCCTATACCCTCCCCTGCCCTGCTCCCCAACCCACCCTCTCCAGCTTTCTGGTCTTGGAATATCCCTGTACTGGGGCACATGATCTTCACAAGACCAAGGGCCTCTCCTCACATTAATGGACAACTAGGCCATCCTTCGCTACATATGCAACTAGAGATATAGCTCTGGGCGGTACTGGTCAGTTCATATTGCTGTTCCTCCTATAAGGTTGCAGAGCACTTTAGCTCCTTGGGTACTTTCTTTAACTCCTTCATTAGGGGACCTTTGTTTCATCCAATAGATAACTGTGAGCATCCACTACTGTATTTGCAAGGCACTGGCATAGCCACACAAGAAAGAGCTATGTCAGGGTCCTGTCAGCAATATATTTCTGGCATATGCAATTGTGTCTGGGTTTGGTGGTTGTATATATGGGATGAATTCCCAGGTGGAGCAGTCTATAGATGGTCCTTCCTTCCTTATCAGCTCCGAACTTTGTCTCTGTAACTACTTCCATGGGTATTTTGTTCCCCAATCTAAGAAGGAGCAAAGTATCCATACTTTGGTCTTTGACCCTCTTGAATTTCATATGTTTTGCAAATTGTATCTTGGGTAGTCTAAGTTTCTGGACTAATGTCCACTTATGAGTGCATATCACGTGTGTTCTTTTGTGATTGGTTTACCTCACTCAGGATGATACCCTCCAGATCCATCCATTTGCCTGAGAATTTCATGAATTCATTGTTTTTAATTGCTGAGTAGTACTCCATTGTGTAAATGTACCACATTTTCTGTATCCATTCGTCTGTTGAGTAACATCTAGGTTCTTTGTAGCTTCTGGCTATTATAAATAAGGCTGCTATCAACATAGTGGGGCATGTGTCCTTATTAAAAGTTGGAACATCTTCTGAGTATATTCCCAGGANAGGAATTGCTGGATCTTCCGGTAGTACTGTGTCCAATTTTCTGAGGAACCACCAGAGTGGTTGTACCAGCTTGCAATCACACCAAAAATGGAGGAGCGTCCCTCTTTCTCCACATCCTCAGCAGTATCTGCTGTCACCTGAATTCTTAAGCTTAACCATTCTGATTGGTGTGAGGTCGAATCTCAGGTTTGTTTTGATTTGCATTTCCCTGGTGATTAAGGATGTTGAACATTTCTTCAGGTGCTTCTCAGCCATTCAGTATTCATCATTTGAAAATTCTTTGTTTAGCTCTGTAACCCATTTATTAATGGGTTTATTTGATTTCCTGGAGTCCATCTTCTTGAGTTCTTTATATATATTGGATATTAGTCCCCTATATGATTTAGGATTGGTAAAGATGCTTTCCCAATCTGTTGGTGACCTTTTTTTGTCTTATTGACAGTGCCTTGTGCCTTACAAAAGCTTTGCAATTTTATGAGGTCCCGTTTGTCTGTTCTCAATCATACAGCACAAGCCATTGCTGTCCTGTTCAGGAATTTTTCCCCTGTGCCCAGATCTTTGAGGCTTTTCCCCACTTTCTCCTCTATATGTTTCAGTGTTTCTTCTTTTATGTAAAGTTCCTTGATTCACTTAGAGTTGTCCTTATTACAAGGAGATAAGAATGGATCAATTTTCATTCTTCTACATGATAACTGCCAGTTGTGCCAGCACCGTTTGTTGAAAATGCTGTCTTTTTTCCACTGGATGGTTTTAGCTCCTTTGTCAAAGATCAAGTGACCATATGTGTTTGGGTTCATTTCTGGGTCTTCAAT
>NC_034592.1:82637001-82638249 GCF_900095145.1 Mus pahari
CCCTTTCTAATTCAGTGAAGAATTGAGCTGGAATTTTGTTGGGGATCTCACTAAATCTGTAGATTGCTTTTGGCAAGATAGGATATGTTGACTTCTTCCTTTCCAATTTGTCCCCTTGACCTCCTATTGTTGTCTAATTACTCTTTCTAGGACTTCGTGGACTATATTGAATAGGTAGGGGGAAAGTGTGCAGCCTTGTCTAGTCCCTGAATTTAGAGGGATTGCTTTCAGCTTCTCTCCATTTAGTTTGATGTTGGCTACTGGTTTGCCATATTTTGCTTTTATTATGTTTAGGTATAAGCCTTGAATTCCTGATCATTCCAAGACTTTTATCAGGAATGGGTTTGGGATTTGTCAGATGGTTTTTCTGCATCTAAGGAGATGATCATGTGGTTTTTGTCTTTGAGTTGGTTTATATAGTGGATTACATTGATGGATTTCCGTATATTAAAAAAATCCCTGCATATCTGGAATGAAGCCTACTTGATCATGATGGATGACCGTTTTGATGTGTTCTTGGATTTGGTTAGTGAGAATTTTATTGAGTATTTTTGCATCGATATTTATAAAGGAAATTGGTCTGAAGTTATCTTTCTTTGTTGCATCTTTATGTTGTTTAGGTATCAGAGTAATTGTGGCTTCATAGAACTAATTGGGTAGAGTACATTCTATTTCTGTTTTGTGGAATAGTTTGAGGAAAATTGGAATTAGGTCTTCTTTGAAGGTCTGATAGAACTTTGCACTAAACCCATCTGATTCTGGGCTTTTTGGGGGGGAGGTGGGGTGGGGGGTGGTGGGAGACTATTAATGACTGCTTCTATTTCTGTAGGGGATATAGGACAGATTATGTCATTAATCTGATGCTGATTTAACTGTGTGTCATAGTCAGGGTTTCTAGTCCTGTTCAGACATCATGAACTAGAAGCAAGTTGGGGAGGAAAGGGTTTATTTGGCTTCCCGCTGTTCATCACCAAAGGATGCAGGACTGGAACTCAAGAAGGTCATAAAGCAGGGGCTGATGCAGAAGCCATGGAGGTATATTCTTTACTGGCTTGCTTCCACTGACTTGCTCAGCCTGCTCTCTTATAGAACCCAAGACTACTGGCCCAGAGATGGTACCACCCACAAGTGGACCTCCCATCTTGATCCCTAATTGAGAAAATGCCTTACAGCTGGATCTCATGGAGGCATTTCCCCAACTGAAGCTCCTTTCTCTGTGATAACTCCAGATGTGTCAAGTTGACACAA
>NC_034592.1:82638779-82646697 GCF_900095145.1 Mus pahari
CCCTTCAGTCCTGGGCCATCAATTGCACCTGTGGCTGCACCTTCACCAATGGCCTTCCATGGCCTCTCACAGTGCTTCCATGGCCTCAGCTGCTCTGCATGACCCCTTNATGCCTTCAAAACCAGTACCACCTAAGTAACTCTTACACATTACCAAGTCCAGCCACAGCACAAGNTCTGTAGGCTTCTTGTATGTTCATGGTCATCTCTTTCTTTAGGTCAGGGAAGTTTTCTTCTACAATTTTGTCCATATTCTCTATGGAATCTTCTGCACCTGAGATTCTCTCTTCCATCTCTTGTATTTTGTTGCTGATGCTGGCATCTGTGTTTCATGATTTCTTTCCTAGGGTTTCTAGCTCCAGAGTTGTCTCCCTTTGGGTTTTCTTCATTGTTTCTACTTCCACTTTTAGATCTTGGATTGTTTTGTTTAATTCCATCACCTGTTTGGATGTGTTTTTCTATAATTCTTTGAGGGATTTTTGTGTTTCCTCTTGAAGGACTTAGACCTGTTTATCAGTGTTCTCCTGTCTTTCTTTAAGTGCATTATTAATGCCCTTTTTAAAATCCTCTACCAGCATCATGAGATACGATTTTAAATCTGAGCTTACATTTTGGATGTGTTGGAGTATCCAGGATTCACTGAGGTGAGCATACTGGGTTCTGTTAGTAAGATTCTTATGTTTGCCTTTTGCCATCTTGTAATCTCTGGTGTTAGATGTTCTAGCTGTCTCTGGCTGGAGTGTGTTCTCCTGTGATTCTTTAGCCTCTGTCGGCACTCCTGGTAGTCCATCTCTCTCATAAGTCCCAGTAGTCAGAGCACTCTCTGCAGGCAAACTCTCCTCTTGCAGGGAAAGTTCACAGAGGTCTGGAGCTCATATCTGTCTCCTGGCTGAAGATGAAGGCCCAAAAGGACCCTGTCTAAGAAGCTCTGTTGCTTCTGTGGCCTGTGTGCTCTCCTGCATGGACTGGTCTCTGAGAGACCCAGGATACAAGATGGTGCTCTCACCTGAGTCTTGGGGTCAGAGTCCTCCCGAGAGGCTGACTCTCCTCTGGTGGGGAAAGTGCACAGATATATGGAGCTCAGATCCACCTCCTGATTCTTGGGTTCAGAGCCCTCCCTCTGGCAGGGAATGAGCCCAGGGGTCTGAGTCTCAGCTTTGCCTTCTGACTGAGGATGAAAGCCAAATGGGACCCTGTCCAAGAAGCTCTGTTGCTTCTTCTGCCCCTGTGCTTTCCTGTGTAGACTGGTCTCAGTGATCCTAAGATTCTGTGTGTGCTAGGGCCTGCCTTTGTCCTTTGTCCCTGTTAGCACAAGACCCTCTGGGTTTTTTTTGTTTTTGTTTTTGTTTTTGTTTTTGTTTTTGTTTTGTTTTGTTTTGGAACAGATGTTGCATTTCACTCACCAGTGATCTCAAGATCCTGGGTGTGCTAGGGTGCCTGCAGTGTGGAGAGTCCTCTGGTAACCTTAGGACCCTTCACTGAGTCCACGCCCAAGATGGTGTGGAAGTGGTGCTGTCAGAAATGAACCCCAGCCACTGGTCACGCAAGTGTCCTTGGTCCCTTTTCCTGCTAGCACATGACCTTCTGGGTTTTTTGGAACAGATGTTGCATTCCACTCATCAGTGATCTCAAGATCCTGGGTGTGCTAAGGTGCCTGCAGTGTGGAGAGTCGAGAATAAATATTTTGAATATTGTAGGAACTTACCACATTTCTGATCTTAATATTAATAAATTAGATGACCACCTGTTGATTCAGCCTGTGCAGCTTTCCACTGTATAATTCTACTAATTTTTTAGTGTTTTTTTGTTCTGTTTTGTTTTGTTTTTATTTATTTACATTTCAAGGGTTATCCCCTTACAGGATATCCCCTATCCGACACCAGCCCCCAGTTTTATGAGGGTATTCCTCTACCCACACACTCCTGCCTTCCCAGCCTGCATTCCCCTACACTGTGGCATCTATCAAGTCTTCACAGGGCCAAGGACCTCTCCTCCTATTGATCCCTGACAAGGCCGTCCTCAGCTATATATGCAGCTGGAACCATGTATACTCCTTGGTTGGTGCTTTAGTCCCTGGGAGCTCTGAGGGATCTGGTTGGTTAATATTATTCCTATGGGGTTGCAAACCACTCTAATAATTTTATTGATCACTATAGTAATTGTATATCACAGTTTTGGAGCGTACTTATGCCAAGCAAATTTTTAGTCTGCAACTAAATGATCTTTGCTTTATTTCGTTTTCCAAATTGATCTCATTTCCATTACTTGATCTCAAGAATTTTTCATACACATGCAGACTTTACTGTCATTATCTTTCTTTGCTTTATGGGCACTCAACTTTGCTTACTCAATTCCAACTTTAATAAGTAAATTATCACTTATTATGTTGCCTATTTTCCTATTCTGGTTATGAATATTTATGACACCTTATTTTCATTCTATTATGAAAAAATATTAGATGGTATAAATATCTATTAATGAAATAGGAATAGAATATAATTGCTAAAATTATTTTTGGTAAAAATGTCATAAAGCATGGATTTCTAATAGGTCAGTATACACGATACCACCAGATATTTATCAATATAGTATTTAATGTTTAACAATTATAGTTTCTACATAATTGAAAATAATATATATTAAGTTATTTGAATTATTGAATACAATAAAACATTATATATATATATATATATATATATATATATATATATCCATGTCCATATCCATAAGCATATAAAATTTCTCCAGTCATACAATTCATCTTGACCATAGTTTCCCCTCCCTCTACTCTGAGCTTCTCCAGACATCCAGAACAAGATATAATGAATCAAGGCAAACAAAACACATCTAAACAAACAAGCAAGCAAGAAACTAACCTCATATTGAAGCTGGTCAAGACAATTCAGGAGGAGGAAAAGTGCCTCAAAAAGATGCAAGGAAGTCAGAGAAATTCCTGCTCCCACTTTTAGGAGTCCCACCAAAGCACTAATACAACAGACATGACACATAAACAGAGGACTTGGTGTAGTCCCTTTTATGGCTCTTGTTTGGTACTTTAGTGAAATGATTCCTAGGGATAAGAAAAAGGGAAGATACACTAATCTACATGGTGAAATTTCACTTATACAACAGAAATAGTTACTCCTACTTTATTAATTTAACTTATAAAAGTATATGGTAGTTTAGGAATTCTCAAAAATATGTACCTTGATGCATTTATATATATTGTCTATCTTCAAGTGCACATATATGTGTATATAAGTGTATACATATGTGTGGGCAGATATATGCATATGACTTCTTACATTACAGAAAGATAAGATTTTTTTATCAAGAAATAAAGATAAGTATTTCATTATCAAACAATAATCTCAGGCAATGAACTGAATTAAATCATTAACTTTGCTGAAGAAATATGAAAATAATATTGGCACATTATGAAGCTGAAGAAGTATTCTGGATAATTTTGTATAGATAAAATTGTAGAAAATATCAATGTGCCTGTGTTCATATTTGTGTCTAATTCTGTAATTTAAGAATTATAAAATATAATATTATTTATAATTGAAATACATTAACAAATCATTTTAAGGTCAAATACATTCACATTTTCAAAATACAACAATGAACATTAATTTATACTCATATTGGCTGTTAGTGTAAATATTACTATTGATTCCAAAGAACTGCTGATATACAAATTATATGATTTAGTTTAATATTGGCATAAAACAGAATGTGCATATGAAATTTTGGTACAATAACAATTTTCACCATAGGACTCACTAAATTTGAATGACTAGGAATTTGGTGTGTGATCTTTCTGGGAACTTTAAGACTTAGTAAATGGCACTAGAAAAAATGCATAATGTAAACATAACAGCATAATAAAATTATACCCCTTTTCAGCTTAAGCAGGAACCAACTTTCATTTTGCTTGTTTCACATATTCCTCATCCCAGCCTTCCATTGTGCTCAATATTATTTAACATCTACTTCATGGCAATTTTGATTTTTTAATTAGATATTTTATTTATTTACATTCCAAATGTTATGCCCTTTCCCGATTTCCATCCCTCAAACCCCCCTATCCCATCCCCACTCCTCCAGCTTCTAAGAGGGTGTGCCCCAACCCATCTGCCCATTCCCGCCTCCTCAACTTTGTATTCCCCTAGATTGGGGCTTCTAGCCTTCACAGGACCAAGGGCCTCTTCTCCCACTGATGAGCAAAAGGGCCATCCTCTGCTACATATGTAGCTAGAGCCATGGGTCCCTCCATGTATACTTTTTGGTTGGTGGTTTAGTCCCTGGGAGCTCTGGTTGGTTGATATTGTTGTTCTTTTATAGGGATAGAAGACCCTTCAGCTTTTCAGTACTTTCTCTAACTCCTCCATTGGGAATGCATTGTGGACCCTATGCTCAGTGCAATGAATGGCTGCGAGAATCCACCTCTATATTTGTCAGGCTCTGGGAGAGCCTCTGAGGAGACAGCTATATCAGGCTCCTATCAGCATACATTTCTTAGCATCCATAATAGTGTCTGGGTTTGGTGACTGTATACTGGATAGATCCACAGGTGGGGCTGTCTCTGGATGGTCTTTATTTCAGTTTCTGATCCACACTTAGTCTCCATAATTGCTCCTGGCAGTATTTTTTTTTCCCTATTCTAAGAAGGACTGAAGCATTCACACTTTGGCCTTCCTTCTTCTTGAGCTTCATGTGGTCTGTGAATTGTATTTTGAATATTCTGTGCTTTTGGGCTAATATTCACTTATCAGAGAGTGCATATCATGTGTGTTCCTTTGTGATTGGGTTACCTCATTTAGGATGATATTTTCTAGTTCCATCCATTTGCAAAAGAATTTCATGAAGTCATTATTTTTAATAGCTGAGTAGTACTCCGTTGTGCAAATATAACACATTTTCTGTTTCAATTCCTCTGTTGAAGGACATCTGGGTTCTTTTTAGCTTCTGGCTATTATAAAAAGGCTGATATGAACATAGTAGATTATGTGTTCTTGTTATAAGTTGGAGGATCTTTTTGATTTTTAAACATTTAATTTTTAAGCATATATCCTGACATGAACTGGTTACTTTATTTGGTGAGGGTGGTCAAGTATAACAAACAGTTTTTTGTTTCTACTTTAAATTTAACTGTTAAACAGCATCTAATATAAAGTACATTTAAATCTATCCCATTGACTCAAGGTTAATACTGTCTTTGGTTTGCTCAAATCAACCTCTAAACAACTTATATAAATTATGTTTGGTGAATGCACTTGATTATTTCACACTGTACTGTATAATTGTATTTCTCTACATTATGTGGTTTGTGTATGTGTGTGTGTGTGTGTGTGTGTTTTGTGTGTGTATGCATATATATGTGTTTGTTCCACTACTAAAGAATTATCCCAGGGACCCTGATGCATGTAAAATTTATGTTCTCTCTCAAACAAACTCTATGCTCAACTCTCCTTCTTATAATTTTACAAATTATATTATAATTATAATTTTTCAAATATATATATATATATATATATATATATTTGATTATATTGAGTTTGTGATTGTAGATTAGAATGATTTTTACATGATTGTGTGTCTCTATACTACATGAAATATATGTCTGCATACTTCACAAATTGCATACCCTTGTTTTTGCGGCCATGATTTAATTGGTATTAACTACACCAATATTAACCTGAAATTTCCTTAGGGTTCTCATGTCATACTGGATGATGATGATGGCAAAGGGTCCTTCTAATTTTTAAATTCTGGATATGGTAATTTGGGCAAGGTATCTCAATAGACTCTGGATATCTTTTATCTAGTAAAGTAGATGTAGAAAATAAATCTATATCCAACTTGTCAGGGATGTTCTATGCAAAACACTAGAAAAGTTGTGGGCACAAATAAAAGGTTGTAAGTATGAACTTCTATATAAGTTATGATTTATGTGATAAGTAAGACTGTAATATGCATAGTCTTGCTCTCCTCCAAACAATTCCTAACCACTCCATTATTAAGTTCAACTTTGGGTAAATTAGTCAAAATAATCAACAAGATCTTGGAACTTTAAAGAAAAAAAAATTAAATTAATTTTCTCAGATGTGTGACTAGCAAATTAGACTACTTCACACAAGTACAAAATGAAGATACAATAGAAAGCGGAGTAGGAAGATAGAAATGATTAAAACATATTTAAGATTTTGAAAATCACAAGAAATTTTGGTATAGACTATATTGCCTATATTAGAGTTTCCATTGCTGTGAAGAGACACATGACCCAGGCAACTTTTATAAAGGACAAAATTTAACTGGGTCTAGGTTACAGATTCAGAGGTTTAGTCCATTATCATCAAACTGGAAACAAAGCAGCATCCAGTAAGGCATGGCACTGGAGGAGCTTAGGGTTCTACATTTTAATCTGAATGCAACCAGGAGAAGGTTGATTTCCAGTTAGCAAGGAGGGGGGTCGAAATCCCATTCCCACATAGACACACTCCCTCCAGCACTACTCCAACAAGGCCATACCTCCTAATATTGTCATTTTCTGACTGAAGAATATGCACACACATGAGTCTAAGAAGGTCAAATGTATTAAAACTACCAAATTGCCCATGATATGTAGGATTAGAGTTTGAGTGGTTGAAATTCAAAACAGGCCTAAAATCCCACATAAAAAGGAAATTTCAAAACTTGGCTTACTCAGCCTGCTCTCTTATAGAATTCAAGACTAACAACTCAGAGATAGTCCCACCCACAAGTGGGCTCTCCCCATTGATCACTAATTGAGAAAATGCCAGACAGCTTGATCTCATGGAGGCATTTCCCCAACTGAAGCTCCTTTCACTGTGATAACTCCAGCTATGTAAAGTTGACACAACACTAGCCAATACAATTGACACCTTGTCAACTTGACACACAAACACATCACTAGTAAGCCTCAACCCTTAGTTTCTTATTCTTNCCCAAGATCTAAACAACTTTAAAAGTCCCACAGTCTTTATAAATTCTTAAAATTTCAATCTCGCTTAAAATCCAAAGTCTTTAAAATTAAAAGTCTCTTAACAGTGGGTTTCACTTAAATATTTTCTTCAAGAGGGAAAAGCATAAGGGCACAGTCACAATGAAAAGCAAAAGTCAATCTCCAACTGCCCAATGTCTGGGATCCAACTCACGATCTTCTGGGGTCCTTCAAGGGCTTGGGTCACTTCTCCACCCATCCCCTTTGTAGCACACACCTTGTCTTCTTGGCTCCAGCTGCCTGTACTTCACTGCTGCTGCAATTCTTGATGGTCATCTCATGATACTGGCATCTCCAAAACACTGATGTCTTCCGCTGTAACTAGGCTTCAACACTAGCCTCTCATAGGCTCTCTTCATGGTGCCAAGCCTCAACTCCTTTGCATGACCCCTTCAGTCCTGGGCCATCAATTGTACCTGTGGCTGCACCTTCACCAATGGCTTTCCATGGCCTCTCACAGTGCTTCCATGGCCTCAGCTGCTCTGCATAACCCCTTCATGCCTTCAAACCAGTACCGCCTGAGTAACTCTTACACATTACTAAGTCCCACTGCAGCACAAGGTACAACCTTGGCTATCTCTGGAACACAGTCTCTTTGCTCCCAGAAAACACTTCCCAGAATATGTCACCTCAATGATGCAGGTCTCTTCTTAATCACCACTAATTTCTTAATTCCTGCTAGCCAGCATCAATAGTCCCAGTAATGCAAAGGTTTTGATTTAGTAGTTCTGGTATCTTGTTAATCACAGCTGATTCTTCATCCCCAGCTGACCAGAACCACAGAATTTTCACAATCAAGGTAACAATGGCCCTGAAAAGAGTCTTTAATTTTCCCTCTGAAATTTCACAAGCCAGGCCTCCATCTTCTGCACTGTTCTCAAACATTATCTTC
>NC_034592.1:82646708-82668332 GCF_900095145.1 Mus pahari
TGTGTCAATTTGACACAGCTGGCATTATCACAGAGAAAGGAGCTTCAGTTGGGGAAATGCCTCCATGAGATCCAGCTGTAAGGCATTTTCTCAATTAGGGATCAAGATGGGAGGTCCACTTGTGGGTGGTGACATCTCTGGGCCAGTACTCTTGGGTTGTATAAGAAAGCAGGCTGAGCAAGCCAGTGGAAGCAAGCTAGGAAAGAACATCTCTCCATGGCTTCTGCATCAGCTCCTGCTTTCTGACCTGCTTGAGTTCCAGTCCTGACTTCCTTTGTTGATAAACAGCAATGTGGAAGATGTAAGCAGAATAAAGCCTTTCCTCCCCAACTGCTTCTTGGTCATGTTTGTGCAGGAATAGAAACACTGACTCAGACATAAACCCATATACAATTGATATAATTTATTTTCAGGCAGTAAAATTAATTGAAGAATCCCACCTTTAAAAAGTGAATAGTTATTTTAGATACAAAATTGTACCGCCATTATTATTACAATTATTTTAAGGTGACTAAAGTCAAGCCACATTGTATACATTAAACACACAGACACAGATATACACACACATATACAGTATGCTGTGTATTTGCTGAGAGAGTATGTTTTAATAGCCAGAATTAAATATGTCACTGTTCTGTTTAAATATTAAAAGATTAAATTGAAATACTGTTAAGATTACATGATTGTTTTAAGAGGTAATATAAATATATTTTACAAAATATAGTGCTTAGATTTCTGAAGTTGAAGTTATATTTATAACAAAGACTGCCTAAATCCTCAGGAAATTTCATGATTTTAGCACTGCTCGGTAGAAACACAAGTTTGGCAGGGTTTTATCATGTGTTTATTTTTCCCTGTATAGAGCTAAGTCCCACACACAGATTTTCAGTTCTATTATTACAATGTCCACTAGTGCTTTCATTGCATCACTACACAACTCAAAAACAATGACAAGTAAATTATCAGAAGAAACAGAAATGAACAAATGTAAGTTAAGAAAGGTATAGGACATAAGTCTTAAAATACCTATAAAAATAACATCTACTTAAACTTTTTTACATGAAATTAACTATCATTCTAAACCTTAATGAAATCATTAATGTATATATATTTTATTTTCAAATGACATTATCATACACCTCAGACTGTTCTCAAATTTACTATATGTCAACAGATGACTTGAACCTCCACTTCCTCTAATACCGCCTATTGAGTGCTGGAATCACAGTCACAGAAATCAACATTCACCTGCTGGGATTTTAAGGTTCAAAGTCTCTTATTTTCTTTTTTATTTCTCTTTTGTTAATTGGAAATTTCCTTTATTTACATTTCAAATGTTATCCCTTTCCTGGTTTCCACTCCAGAAACACCCTATCCCATCTCCCCTCCCCCTGCTTCGGAGGGTGTTCTCTCACTTATCACCAACACCCACCTCCTTGCCCTGACTTCAACCCTTCACCGGACCAAGGGCCTCTCTTCCCATTGATGCCCTTTGAGGACATCCTCTGCTACATACACAGGTGGAGCCATGGGTACCTCCATGTTTTTCTCTTTGGTTGGTGGTTTAATCCCTAGTCTGGTTGATTCATATTGTTTTTCTTCCTATGTGGTTGCCAAACTCTTCAGCTCCTTCAGTCCTTTCTCTAACTCCTCCATTAGGGACCCCATGCTCAGTCCAATGGTTGGCTGCAAGTACCAGTCCCTATATTTGTCAGGCTCTGGCAGAGCCTCTCAGGAGACAGCTAAATCAGGCTCCTGTCAGCAAGCACTTCTTGGCATCCACAAATAGTATCTGGGATTAGTGACCATATATGGGATGGATCCCCAGGTGGGGTGGTCTCTGGATGGCCTTTCCTTCAGTCTCTGCTCCACACTTTGTCTCCTTATTTCCTCCCATGATTATTTTTCCCTCTTCTAAGAAGGACTGAAGCATCCACACTTTGGTCTTCCTCCTTCCTGAGCTTCTTGTTGTCTGTGAATTGTATTTTGGGTATTCTGAGCTCTTAGGCTAATACATACTTATCAGTGAGTACATACCATGCATGTCCTTTCAGTTCTGAGTTACCTCACTCAAGATGATATTTTCTAGTTTCATCCTTTTGCCTCAGAATTTCATGAAGTCATTGGTCATTGTTTTTAATAGCTAAGTAGTACTCCATTGTGTAAATGTACCACATTTTCTATATCCATTCTTCTGTTGAAGGACATCTAGGTTCTTTCCAGCTTCTGGCTATTATAAAAAAAAAAAAAAAAAAAAAGCTGTTATGAACAAACATAGTGGAACAACATGTGTCATTGTTATATATTGGAGAATCTTTTGGTTATATGCCCAGGGGTGGTATAGCTGGGTCCTCAGGTACTACTATGTCCAATTTTCTGAGGAACTGCCAGACTGTTTGCCAGAGTGATTGCACCAAATTGCAATCCCACCAACAATGGAGGAGTGTTCCTCTTTCTCTGCATCCTCGCTAGCATCTGCTGTCACCTGAATTTTTGATCTTAGCCATTGTGACTGGTGTAAGGTGGAATCTCTTGGTTGTTTTGATTTGCATCCCCCCAATGACTAACAATGTTGAACATTCTCAGCTACTCGGTATTCCTCAGTTGGGAATTCTTTATTTAGCTCGGTACCCCATTTTTTAAAATTAAAATCAGCACATAGTCATAAACATTTTATAATTTTTGTAACTAAACTACAGATTTTTTGATCCAACCTTCTAACAGCATTTAAGCCTTTTCCTGTGTAGTTGCATGGTATCCAAATCCATAGCTTACAAGGGCTGTTACCAATAAACAAACTTATGGAGTGTACATTGTTTAAAGCTATTCTCTTATTGTGCATTTGGGCTAGTTTATTTTTTTCTTTTTTCTTTTTATTAGATATTTTCTTCATTTACATTTCAAATGCTATCCTGAAAGTCCCCTATACCCTCCCCCTGCCCTGTTCCCCAACCCACCCACTCTCACTGCCTGGCCCTGGCATTCCCCTGTACTGGGGCATATCATCTTCTACCCCGTTTTTAGTACAGTTATTTGACTGTCTTGAGTCTGTCTTCTTGATTTCTTTGTATATATTGGATATTAGTCCTGTATTAGATGTAGGATTGGTAAAAATCTTTCCCCAATCTGTTGGTTGCTGTTTTGTCCTATTGACAGTGTCCTTTGCCTTACACAAGTTTGGCAATCTTATGTGGTGCCATTTTTCTATTTTTGATCTAAGAGCATAAGCCATTGGTGTTTTGTTTAGGAAATTTTCTCCTGTGCCCATGTGTTTGAGGCTCTTCTCCAATTTCTCTTCTTTTAGGTTCAGTATATCTGGTTTCATGTGGAGGTCCTTGATCCACTTGGACTTGAGCTTTGTACAAGTAGATAAGAATGGATTGATTTGCATTCTTCTACATGCTGTCAGTTGAACCAGCACCATTTGTTGAAAATGCTGTCTTTTTTCAACTGGATGGATTTAGCTCTTTGTCAAAGATCAAGTCACCATACATTTGTGGGTTCATTTCTGGGTTTTCACTTTTATTCCATTGATCTTCCTGCCTGTCTCTGTACCAAGACCATATAGCTTTTACCACTATTGCAATGTAATACAGATTAAGGTGGGGGATTTTAATTCCCTGAGACGTTCCTTTATTGTTGAGAATAGTTTTTGCTATGGTGGGTTTTTTGTTATTCCAAATGAGCATGCAAAATGACTCCCTCTAAAAACCATGTCATATTCCCATTCATGTAAAATGTTTGATAGTGCAATCATAACATGCAAGTATTCTCAGATATATGATCTTCCATTGGAGAATGGCTAACCCAGCAGGTGCCACTCTGTGAATATTTATCAACATCTTCAAGGCTTGGGCTGCACAAATTGATTTTCAAGGTTTAAAAAAATATAGGACACAAACTTAAAGAGGTAGAGAAGGCAGGTAGATCTGGGAAGAATTGGGTAGAATGAATATAATCTATTCATCTTGGATAAAATTCTCAAGAACTAATAAAATAATAAATGTAGTGTTGACAGTAATTTTGCTACACAAATTTTCTAGTTTTCTGTTTTTCTTTGTTAGTATTTATCCCCACATAAAATAGAGCATTTTTTCTCTTAAAATTCCCAAAACACACTCCATTTTCCCGTATTTAATTTTTCAAACCTGAACACAATATGTGTCAATTCCAAACAAACAAGAAATTCACAGAATATGTTTATTTCCTGGTTCAGTAAAAGAAGGTAGGATGAATTAAACTATAATAATAATTATTAAATATTAAAAAATATCTTATAACTTGCTATATTTTAGTTTCAATATTTGATGTGTTTATGTCAAAAATATCTGTTTTTGAGTTTTCAAATAGAATTAGTAAAAGAGTATTTTAGTAATCGTCATTGAACAGAAAGATTTATATTTATGCACAAACACAAGTATTTACATGCATACCTTCATGTATTTTCTTCAAATTTGTGGCATCTTTCATGGAATGTAAGTCTCCACATTTTTTCCTTTTGGTGGAAGATATAATAAGATCTATTTAATAGCAAAATAGCTAAAATATAAGTAATAGTTCACTTAGTCTTGTATTATTTTGGAATATTTATCCAGATGAAATTACATAATCTAATTCCTAACACCTGGTACAGTGGCTTGAACACAGAATATTGTTTAATAAGTGCCTTGTAAATTAAATAAGTTCATATAGATGACAGCTAACCACAATGCATTCAGTCAGGGAAATCCTGAGGACCAAGATTGGGGCTGTGAACTCAGGTCTTAACATAGTATCTCGTCTTCATAATGCCTCAGCAATTTGTGGTATTGATTCTATTCCATTGATGCAATAATAAGTAGAACCATACCTTTCTCTCTCAAGTTCCCACAGACAAAATGCCAAGATGGAATTTAGATAGTTCATGCTTGAACAGTGCTGTTCATTTCACTGACCTTGTCATGTTATAGCTGAACCTTCATATTTAAATGTGTGCCTGTGTGTGTGTGTGTGTGTGTGTGTGTGTGAGTGTGTGTGTGTGTTTGTGTGTGTATAAGTCATTATATATATTTTCTGAAACTATAATAAGTTTCTATACTATTTAGGGCATGTCTATGCAGACATTCATAGGAAATTTAGAAAGAGGGAGAGGTGGAAAGTATGTAATAGCTTGAATTTTAAAAGGCTTGACGAGAAAAGAAGCTGATCCTACTTGGGAATAGCTTGTTGCATAGTAAGTCAGACAATTTCTGATATATTGTTTCTATTACATTGCATATAAAATGTAAATATTACTTAATAATATTAACAAAAGGGAACAAATTGTGTTCAATGCCTTGTCATCCTTAATGTCTCTGGAATTAAAAACTGTAAGGATGTAATGTAGCCAGGGATCTGGACTCTCTTTGCCTTGTGCCTTCCTGAGTGCCTGTCTATCTCTTTCACTCAGTTTTACCTTTCTTTCCATTTATACTCAGTCTCTCACATCTGTCCGTTTCCTTCGTTTTCTCCTCACTTACGCCTCATCCATTCTTCTCTCCTCTTCCCCTTGTTTGTTCCCTCATTTTTTCCTCTCTTCCTTCATTTTAAATAACAAAATATAAATGCTTATTTGATGACTTAATTGAACCAAACCATTGTACTTCCCATGGTATGTGTCCTTTAGTTGCTCCCATTTCCTACTTAGTCCACTTTGAAAACGTGCCTGTTGTGGCTGATGGAAACAGCTGCTGGGTTCAAAAGAAAACTTTACAAAGAAACAGATTGGAAAAAGTTTATAGCAATCACTTTCTAAGCTCAGGTTAAGCCAAACTGTTTTGTGATGCTGATTGTTCTGTAGTAGAAACTGCCATCAGTGAACAATACTTTCCATTCTTAGCCCATTTAGAAATTATGTAAATTGAAAGTGAAGACAAGAATACTCTAATGTGCTTGGGCATATCTCTGTGTAATGACCACTCATGTCCTATTTATCTCTTCAAACTGTCAGTATCAGAGGCTTCCAATGAAGAAGCCAGATTTAAAAGGGCCAATTAATCATGAATAAGCTTGTTCATCCTCTCTAGAGATGATTGTCTAGCTCTTTGCTTTAGCTATATTTGAAATATACATGGCTGGTAAAAGTTAATGTGAGACTTGGAAGGCATAATGAGAATGGAATGCATCCAGTTATAATGGTATAAAAGGCTTTAAGTATTGTGGCTTTTAAATTACATTTGGGATCTGACATACAGAATTATCAGTATTTGGATTTAGAGTTATCAAAATGTCTGTGAGAATTGCAAAGAAAAGGAAGAGTGTCTTGAAATGTACATATATTCTTCAGGTCAAGAAGTACTTATTTCTGTGTTAGAATCAAGTTGTATTTATTACAAATAAAAACAACTTTTATACTACAATCTTACCAAATATATGTGACTGAAAAGATCCCTACATAGATATAGTGAGATGTATTGTGACTGAGTGCAAACACCATATTCTTTTTGTTGTTGTTTTGTTTTGTTTTGTTTTGTTTTGTTTTTGAGACGGGGCTTCTCTGTATAGCTCTGGCTGTCCTGGAACTCACTTTGTAGATCAGGCTGAACTCAGAAATCCGCCTGCCTTGTCCTCCCAAGTGCTGGGATTAAAGGTGTGTGCCACCATCGCCCAGCTCAAACACCATATACTTAATAACATTCTTTCCTATTTGAATTATGCATATTTATCTCTCAAGACATTGCAGCTCTTTCTGTCCTGTCGACAGTTATTGGTGACACATAAAGGTAGTATAGCAAAAAGAATGAAAGCTTTAGGAACCTTGGTAAGTTTATGTTTTAACTTTGAAATTAATGTCCAAATATGAATATTAGGTGGGCAGAGCCATTGTGTAGACTTCATTTAGGGTGATAACTTTTCTCATTTACTTTGTGTTATATTCATAAAACTTAATTGTATATAGATATGTATTTATTAATGCAGTGGGTATATTTAGTGCATATATGAAAGTGTATGCACTCATATGAATATGAGTAGAGCCCAGAAAGAGTTACCCAATTTTGTTTTGTTCTCTGTCTTATTTTCTAAGTTAGATGCTTTCACTGATTCTTATCCTGAACTTTATAGTATATTAGTTTTGCTGGGGATTTTTTTGGTGGTTTTTTGTTTGTTTGTTTGTTTGTTTTCAAGGCTGAAGGTGGCCAGAAAGTCCTTGGGTATTCTTTTCTCTGCCAAGACATTTCCTATCTAGTACAATTTGTATTCATTGCAATTTCAAGACCCTAAATGATACATTTCTCAAAATTATTAAAAACATCCAGAATTAGAACTGACAAGATTTGATTATGAGTAATTCAATAAATAGGCTAAAGAGACACAACTTTTAAGACTTACAGAACCCATGTCTATGTGGTGTTAAAGAATCTGTAGGGATGGGCAAAATACAGTGTTGACAAGCTTAGATTACATAGACACAGACAGAATCCTAAATGTTTGAATCTCTTTTAGCGCAATTAGAGACATGCACAGTTAGGATTTCTCTGACTGTAGTTTCAGCTTAATATCATTTAGAATTTTAAAGTCTCTCATACACTCAATGAACTCTATTCACTTAAGCAATCTTTATGCTTCTAATCTCCCACCACCACAATGATAATTTCTTGTGTAATGTTTTATATCATGTTATTTTAACACAATTAGCTAGTGTCAGATGATAGGCATAATTATTATAAATGGATATTTTAAAAGTCGTGAAGAATTGAAATAAAATTGTAACATAAAAGTATGTAATTTCATATTATAAAGTTCATTGAGTGTAAGCATTAGTATAGCCACAAATTTATGGATGTGGAAATGCACATGTCATATTTTTTGAACTGTGTTTTATAAAAGTAATTTTAAATGATCAGTTTATAAAAGACTTGCATATATTCCAAGGAGATATTTTTAGACATAAGTGTTTTAGACATATAGATATGATACATTCTTCTTTTTCACTGAAGCTTTCATAAAGGGATAAATAATATAACAAATGTGCATTTACTACTATAATTTACTTACTACAGGCAGGTACCAGGTCTAACTCATCTTTGTTAGGTCCATGTGTGCCTACTAATTTACACAAATACTTATATAAATCGATTTCAATACCTTGACCATTAGAATTATGGTTTCATCTTTATACTATGGGTCTGTCTTAGAGGCTTGTATGTAATACAGGTTGACTACACATAAATACAATCTCTTAATATTACACAAAATAAAGTTATTCATAATGGTTATGGTTTAAGGATTGTCTAGGTCAGGCTAGCTAGAGGCATATGTAGGAGATATTTTCTTAACTGATATGATTAATTATGGGAAGAGCCACCATTATTGTGAGTTGCTACATGCAATATGATTATGGACATGAAACTGTTTATTCTCTCAAAAACTCTGTATCAGGAACTTGAATAGGGTCACTCATGTTATATTTTGACTGTACCCCCAAAATGACTTTATATTTCATGAGGTTCTAGGACACTTTACACCTAACCTGAAGCTTCTTACCCCTCTGGTTGAACTAGGAAAAAGCTGGAAGAAGTTGAGGAGGAGTGTGACCCTTTAAGGGCATCAGCAGTCTCAATTAACCTGGACCCCCGAGAGCTCTCAGACACTGGGCACCACCAACTAAACAGCATACACTAGCTGATTTGAGGTCCCTAACACATACATATATATAGCAGAGGACTTCCAGGTCTGAGTTCAGTTAGAGAAGATGCACCTAATCCTCAGAAGACTGGAGGCTCCAGGGAGTAGGAAGGTTGGGGGGATGAGAGTGGGAGGGTGGGGCATTCTCATGGAGACTGGGGGTGGAAGGATGCATGGGATGTGGCACAATAAGAGGGTAGACCAAGAGGGGGATAAAATCTGGAGTGTAAAAGAAAAGATTAAATAACATTTAAAAACAAGCAAACAAAAAACAAATAAAAACAAAACAAAACAAGAAACAAAGAAACCCAACAAAAATAAGTACACACATATACAAAATAAAAACAAACAAACAAACAACAAAACAGAGGCAAGAACAGGAATCACATCCTAGAAAGGGGTATGTGAGCTTGTTAAGAACACAGAATATTAAAATCAAAGAGCTTCTGCATGTTTGTTTATGTTCATGGAGTAGCTTTGTTTCACAAAGAGGCTACAGCTATTAATAAAACTTTAGTGCTTCAACATTGTTAGATGAAAGAAAGAATGAGGCTAGAATTTTTTCTTATTCCTATTCCATATACACATGTCTGATTTCTTCTAGAATTGGTAGCAAGTAATGCCTGGCTTCAGACTTTGACCAAAGAGCAGGATTATCAGAAATAAGAGTCAAAGGGCTATCCCGATCATTCCTTGTGAAAAGGGACAGAGATATCGAGATCCAAAGAGGCTTTCCTGACTACCTATATATAAACAAGACTGCAGGTGGCATCAGTGACACCAAAATTCACTCAAGTTGGGGCAGTCAAACTTCATGAGTTCTGGATCCATGTAAATATAAAGCATCTAACAGTGAAGTTTTTATCTGAGGAAAGTATGTAGTAGTCTCCCACATATAAGTAGGTCCTCTTTCAAGTAAAAATTGGGCAAAGAGTTTGAACTAAATGGCTGTGTGTGTGTGTGTGTGTGTGTGTGTGTGTGCGCGTGTAAAGTAACACTAATGTAAAACACATGAAATTTTAAAAATAAATTGAGTTAAACAAATGAATACCCAATTAACTGTTACTTTCATTCCTCTCATTATTATGATTAAATAAGTTTTAATTAGAAGGTACTCATATGTCAAATAGAGTATTAGAAACAAAAAATGTGTTTCTTTGAAAATGATGAATATATTATTCACAACTGTACACTTCGGTAGTAACTAGACATCTTGTATGGTACTGTGTCTTCATATGTATTCTGAAGTATAGACATGTTTAAACTTGTTGCTGCTTGACTACACATTCAATTCACTCTTGGTTCTGTCAGTTTATTGATTTGACGTTGATCTGACTTGATTGGGTCTAGATAGATGATATCAGTTCTAATACTGAGGAAGTAGACAATGCAAAGTAATTATTCACAAAGCTCTTCTGTAAGCCTCCAATATAATCAACTCTGGACAAATTAGCCCATAAGCATAATATCTCCCATTTTAATTTGATTTCTGAGCTCCTGAATTAGGAAGGCCATCAGTTAAGATCCGGTGTTATTTTGCTCAATATAATTAGAGGGTCTGCAATCTGATATTGCCTTGATGACAAAACTGTTATCGAAGGCATCTCCTTTCCCATTTAGGAAAAATAAAAGCCTATGCTTACTTGGCTTTCTTTTCTAATTAAGAAGAGTTAGTCCTGGTTTCCTAGGGATGAAATGAGCTTGTGAAAATGTAAGACTGCTGTACTCAAAGTGACTATGAGGAACAGCCTAGGTAGGAGGGACCACTGCCCTGACATCCATGGCTTCCCTGCTCACATACCTCTGTGGCCTTTCTGGGTCTGTGTGGTAGCTGCTGGAGCCAGCTGCCACATGCACGCCCTTCTTACCCACTCATACCAGATAACCTTGAGTGTGTCTGGTCATTTCACAATCCCCTCATTTGTCAGAGTTGGAAGTTTTCTAAGGGGAATTCTGTTGAAAAGGCAAAGAAAATAACTAAATAAAAATTCCATTGAGAGTATTAAAATATGTAATTTTGTATAGTGCAGAATTATTAAGATGGCTGTATGAATTTCTATCAAGCTCTCCTATGATTCTCTTGGTATTTAAAGTATTATTTCCATTGTAATCTTATATTTCCTGGTTTAATCAAGGGCCATGTTTGCACTGAGGCAAAGTCATCTGAAACTTTTCCCTTTTTCAGGGGGCGTCTCTTTGGGTTGCCCTGTTTCCTGACTACTTAGGCACAGACCAGTTTGGCTTCAAACTCAGAGCTGCCTAGCTTGGCCCAGAGAGTGATGGATTTCAATGCAGGTGGCACCATACCTGGACAAATTTATACTTTTGTGTCAAGAACAAAGTCTTAGATTAAGGATTTTTATAGTGTCAGGAGAACACAGATATAAACACTTTCCTATTTAATGAATTTAACTATGGGCCTTAGCAAGCCTTATTGCTAATTGCTTATCAATAAAAACTTGACCTTATTGATACCTTTACATTATGAAGAACAAAGAACCTTACATATAACACATCCACTAATTTTTTTTAATAAAAATGAATGTCATGCATGAATATTATGTCTAATAAATAAACAAAGACTGCCTCACCCGGGGTTCCATCCCATAATCAGCCACCAAACGCAGACACTATTGCATATGCCAGCAAGATTTTGCTGAAAGGACCCTGATATAGCTATCTCTTGTGAGGCTATGCCAGTAACTGGCAAATACAGAAGTGGATGACAACAGTCATCTATAGGATAGAACACAGGGCCCCCAGTGGAGGAGCTAGAGAAAATACCCAAGGAGCTGAATGGGTCTGCAACCCTATAGGTGCAACAATAATATGAACTAACCAGTACCCCCAGAGCTCATGTCTCTAGCTGCATATATAGCAGAAGATGGCCTAGTCGTCCATTATTGGGAAGAAAGGCCCCTTGGTCTTGCAAACTTTATATGCCCCATACAGGGGAAATCCAGGGCCAAGAAGTGGGAGTGAGTGGGTAGGGGAGCAGGGCGGCGGGAAGGTATAGGGGACACTCGGGATAGCATTTGAAATGTAAATGAAGAAAATATCTAATAAAATAATTTTAAACAAATAAAAAATAAACAAAACCCAGAAATAATTGTTTTGTTATTTATTTTAGAACTATGTCTAATGTCTTGAAAAGAAATTTTCCTTATTATATTTGATTTTATTATATATATATATTTTTACATTGCACTGGGTGCATATTGCCAATTAGTGATCTGCTTCTTATGTTGTTTTAGATAAACAGTTCTGATTAATGGGTCCTTTTATATGGTCTCCTGTGTCAATATATTATTCAGAAAGGCTCACAAGTGTTCCTTAATAAGCAGTTCATTTCCTCACACATTACATTGAAATGTCTACAAATGACTTTTTGATTTTTCAGAATACAATTAAATAGCTCAATAACCATTGTGTTTTGAACCCCTGAATTTTTGAAGATTTATTCAAGAGTCATTTGATGTACCCCCAGTAGAAGATCACAAATTCATCAGAGCTTAAACAGCATGCTACACTAATATTGTCACTGGTTACTGTCATTCTCACCAATAGAGCCATTCAGGGTCTGATAACCCTTATTATAGATCTTTAGCTCATGATGCAACCAGTTCCTGTTGATGCCCACCATGTATACATAAAAAGATCACCTGAATATCCAGAAAATACCTGTAAACAGGTTCACAGTAAATCCTGGAGTAGGTGATCAATGCATGCATGAAGTAGCTTTCTCATGACTGGCATCTCTGGTCATATGGGCATATCAAGCTATTTGATTTTTATTAGCTGAGGACTCTGACAATGTTGAGTATATAAGCTGTGCCTTATTTGAAATTTTGACTATATAATCTGCAATATTATAACTCATTTTGTTACCCCCAAATTTCTAATTAGGACAGCCCCCAAATTTAAGTAGTTATAAAGAAGTGATTGAAGTCATTATCAATTAAGAGTTTTTCAAAGAAATCTACTTGAAAGTGACAAAAATCCAATATTTACATTTAATATAATTTTACACTTTCTTTTGTTTTAAAATTTAGCATGGTATTTTAAATTTCTTTCTAAAAATTGCAGTTTTTACATAAATTTTATAAAGAATGAATGCTATTGTTTCTTCAGTTACCTCAGGCAGAGAGGAATTGTTCTGATGTTTTGCTAGCCCTCTAGCTTTCAGTGGATATCTATACTATTGAAGGATTTAAGGGAGGGGTTTATCTATATCCTTTCTTTTTCAAAGGTGGTGAGAATTAGTAAGAACCTTGTTCTCTTGGACACTTAAGCTGGTGGCATCACATTGTGTGTTCTTGTGCATACATATATATGTGTGTGTGTGTGTGTGTGTGTGTGTGTGCTCAAATTCTGTTGAATTTATAATATATATATATATATATATATATATATATATATGTTCAAATTCTGTTGAATTTAGAATAATATAACATTTCTGAATTGGTTGGCCCTTAGGATGATTCAAACATGTTACTAAGATTTCTTGTAGCGTTAGGATTTCCCGTGGGATCAAGTGTGATGGCTAATAATAATTGTCACTTAAAATACCTTGGTAGAACCAACATATGAAAAAGTCCAGTTCAGGTTGACCTGTGTAGAATTGAAGTAGGAGGGTACAATTTATGCAGGGGTAGTGCCATTCCTAGGCAGGTATGCCTGTGTTATATATGAAAACTCTTAAGCATGAGCTGGGAACAAACCAGTAAGTAGTGTCCCTAGATAGTCTCTACTTCAGTTTCTACTTCCAGCTTCCTGCCTTGAGTTCCTTCTCTGGCTCCCTTCCATGGTGGACTATATTAGAACCAAATAAACTCTTTCCTTACTTTACTGCTTTGAGTCTCTGTTTTTATCATAACACAGAAAACAAAATAGACTACTGAGGCTTCAGGTTCTTCCCTTAGCTGTAAGATGGCACATTGTTTTATTTGAGCTCTCTAGAGAAGAACATGGCAATACAATGTATCAAAAATGATTTTACTAGATTACATTATACTATGTTATCTTTGTAGGCTAACTGTGATTGTATATACCTCTGAGAGACAAAATTCAATAACTCTTCCATCTATGATGCTGAAAGCTTCAGTAGTCTCAATTTGGCATGGAGAGCCTAGGAAATTCCTGGAGAGCCACTAGACTTCTGTGCATCAGCACAGCATCAGCAGGGAAAATAGAAACATAATAGTACATACACCAGCAAGGAAGGAACTTGAGCAGACCTGCCCTGCCCTGGGACTACTCTATATCTGGATTGGCACCACAAAGTGAGCACATTGTGGGTGAATGTTATCTCTCTGTTAATCCTTCTATGAAATACCCTCACAAACACTTATGACAAGGACTAAGTCTCATGAAATGAACTTTTAATACTTCTTTGATATTATTGTTAGCAAGACAGTCTTTCAAAAACAAGTATCATAAGTGTTAAAAATTTCCAAATAGATAAAACTTCAGTCTGAAATAAATGGAGTAGAGGCTCGAATCTGTTGCCTAATAAAGTCAATTTCTATGTTAATGAACTTTAGAACCTCAAGAGATTTCTTTTGGTAGAAGGTGTGTGGTTAGTTCAATATGCATGTAACAGAAATATGACTATTAATTTTATTTGTAATGATACATTTTTATGTTGTATTTCTTTCTCAATTTCCATACTGAAATGGTTAGGGCATATTATAAACACACACACACACACACACACACACTGTGTGTGTATATATATATATATATATATATATATATATATATATATATAATTTATATGTATAATGCACGTACACACACACACACACACACACACCTCACACCCTATGTGTGGATGTGGCTGTGTATGTGTGTATGGATAACAATCTTTCCAACAGATGTACTGATTTCTATACTTATGTGTCTTAGAAACTCTTTCCCAGTGTATTTACAATTTACTCCTTTTTGTCATTGGTCTTGTAAGTTGACTAACTAAGCTAGAGTGAAAAACAAAGTGGTTGGATTTTTCTTTACATTGCTTCCAAGCGCTTCTTTCTTTTTCTTTCCATCTGATAATGGAAGTTAATGGAATACTATTCAGCCATTAATATAAAAAGGGCATTATCAGTTTTACAGGCAAATGGATGGAACTAGAAAATATCATCCTGAGTGAGGTCACCAAGACCGAAAAGTCCATGCATGGTATGTATTCAGAAATAAATGGGTATTAGCCAAAAAGTACAGAATACCTAAAATACAACCTACAGAACTTAAGGGGAAGAAAATATTCACAGGAGGCAGAGGGAGGAAGGGATCTGGGTAGGAGAGGTGGAGGGAGGGGATAAAGGGGGAACATGATTGGGTATGGGCAGGCGGGAACAAGAGATTAGACCAAAGGGTCAGCAGAATGAATGGAGATAAGCAGCATTGGGGGTGGGGTTGGAATGTGGGGGTACCCTCTAGAAAGTACCAGAGACCTGGGATGTGAGAGACTCTCTGGACTCAATGGGAGTGACCTTAGCTGAAATGGCCAAAAGTGGGGAGAAGGGACTCAAAAATTCTACCTCCAGTAGATAGACAGGGCCTCAGTTTGGGAAATGGAGTTGTCAACACACAGGCAAATTTTCTGACCCACAACTGTTCCTGTCTAAAAGAACTTCTGGGATGAAAATAGAGAAGAGACTGAGGGAAAGGTGGTCTAGTGATCAGCTCAACTTGTGAACCATCTCATGAAGAGGTACCAAGGCATGGCACTATAACTGATGCTGTGGTGACTATGGCAGCTGAATGAGACAGACACAGATACTTACACCCAACCTTTGGACTGAAGTTGGAGACCCCTCTTGTTGAATTAGGGGACAGATGGAAGAAGCTGAGGAGGACGGTGATTCCATAGGAAGACCATCAGTCTCAACTAACTTGCACACCTAGGAACTCCCAGACATGGAGCCACAAACCAGGCAGCATAGATGAGCTGGTCCAAGGTCCCAGTACTCATAAAGCAGAGGACTGCCTGGTCTGTCCTCAGTGGGAGAACAGGGAGGACTCAGGGAGAGGGGAGGACTGGTGGGGAAAGAACATCTTCTCAGAGACAGAGGAGAGAGGAATGGAATGAAGAACTGTATAACAGGGAACTGAAAAGGGGAGCAATGGCTGGATTGTAAATAAATACACTTAAATTTTAAAAAGGAAGTTAGAAGAAGTAAAGTTACTTAGGAGTAAAACCATGTCTTTCCCCTTTTCTGTCTTAAATATTGCTTGTTTATAGTTTTCCAGGCTTGACTTATTATTACCTTGTATACATTACTGCTAGTTTAGGCTGAAACTATTATTCATTCTTGATATTTTCATTCTTGATATTCCATGGGTCAAATATGTACTAAAAAAGCAGTGAATGACTCTCTCAATAAATCATCAAGTACTTTAAATCTACTTGAATGTACCTAAGATGTCATGTGAATATAGCACTATTCTGTAGGGGAGAACTCAACAATGTTTGCTATATACACATAAAAGAAAGCTCAGACTCTGTGGGTTTCTATTTCTGTTTTTGTATTGTAGCTGCAGATGGTACTTCTAAGGAGTGTGAAATTTACTTTGTTGCAAATATAATGTATGATCTTTAATTTTCTTGCACATTTTCACCTCTTTTCCTTGTTATAAATGCAGAAATATTTCTAATACCAGCGCAAATGTTATCTAGTCTCACAGACCAAATTGTTCCCTTTGTTGTTCTCATGAGATCACAAGAACAAAAACAGAGATCAACAAGCTGTAAGTCCACATATAGTTGCAATAACATATTATATAACTAGGTACCACAATTTTTTGTTCATGTATAGATTAGTGTGCTTGGAATATCTAGTAAAATTTAATGTTTCTATTGTACAGAGAAAAAGTTGTGTTCATAATAATATTTCAGACCTGAAAATATCAATTGATTATTAAAATTATAGTGCAGGAGTCCTGAGATATGATTCAGTTATTATGGTACTTTCCAGATTAGTAAGAAGTTTGAAATTCAGGTTCTTGGAGCCCAATAAAAATCAGGTGGGCATGGCGACAACATAGAGATGGGGAATAGCTATACAAGAGCATCTAAAAAGGATCCCAATATCATGGGATCTTTGGCCTCCACATGCACATGCATACACAGCATAAACATGCACGTGCTCTTACACATTCTCACACAGCAACACATGTATTTATATTACAAGTAATGAAAAGCAGAAAAAAATGATTTCCATAAGTACTGTCAAATTTTGTCAGTTTGAGCTTGCCTAATGGATAGGGTTAAAGTATAGATAAAGCAATCTTATCTTGTGTGGTTTTATATTTTGTGTGCATTGTTCTCTTCTTTCTTTCAAGTGGTTAAAAGTAGTTTAACCTCTGTGCTGTTTATGTAATGACTGCATTTCAAATGTGAACAAAAATCAAGAGTGTCATATTAACATCCATATGTGTTTGTTAACAATTACCAACATGACTTATCTCTCAGTAAACTCTTGAAACTACTTTGATAAAATATCTCAAAGTGCCTTGGCATCAATTTCATAAAACTAAAGTCATTTCAGTTTCAGATCTGGCAGAAACTAGCAGTAGGGTGAGGCAGGGTGAAACACACATGCAAACCCAGCACTTATAGGTTTTATAGAGGGGAGTGAAGAGTCTGAGGACATCTTGGGCTACATAGTTTATTTAAGGTAACACTAACTCAGAAAAGCCTAGTACTTACTCTATGCATAATATTTCATTTGACAAATGTTTAATTGTTATTGTACAGTGCTGTGAAACTTCATGCCTATAGTATACCTATTTTATTAATTTATATGTAATAAGATAATAACTCAGTCATTTATTTTTTAATAAATAGTATTTCTTGAAATTTATCCCAGGAATATTCCAGGAAATGTGAAATTATATATCACGTTCATTTTTTCATTATTCCCAGATTCATAAGGAATCTGTCTATCTCTCCCTCCTCGCTTTCTTATCTCCCCAATCTTTCTTCAACTCTGCCTGTTTCCTGCCCATTCCCTTCTCTCTCTCCTCTTTCTCCTTCTCTCTCTTCCCTCTCCAGCTCTCTTTCCCTCTCCTTTTCTTTCTCCTCCCAACACCACCCCATTTTAGTTTTAAATAGGAATGTCTATACAAATGAAATCATAGATAAGTGCAATGTTAACAGTCTAAGTTTTAAATTATAGACATTCTGTTTAAATCACCCAAGTGTTGAGATTAGAGCATGTGCTACACCTCACTACCAGAGATAACCTTCTTTCATGAAAACATGAAGAAAGCTTCATAGCACACTTTTGTTGTTATCCCATAATACCAAAGAATGGACATATTCTAAGAGCAGGATTTAAATTATCATTCTTCTAAGAACTTGAAGGTTATGATGAAGATGTCAGAATTTGTACTGTCATAAGCACCCAATCTCTGCTTACATAGAACCACCAAATTCATGCATCCTTTGGAACAGATGGATAATGGATACTCATATTGAAAAGCAGAAAGGGGGAAAGGCTGCACTGTCTCAAATGCCACACTAGCACATTCACTACTTCAGAGTCTACCTGGCTTCTGGTTTTTGATTCAACAGGGACAAATTTTTTAATGTGAATTTTAGAAGGGAAATGCTTAAGTGATTATGGCTTTATATGATATTTCTTCAATTCTGGAGGCAATACCAGTGAGGTTATTCAACTGCCTGACTGTGAGTTCAGTTTGTATTTTTTTCCCTATATGGAAGTTGGCATTATGAGCATTGAGCTCCTAAGTTGATTTTTTAGTGCCACTGTTTCCTCTGTGCCTAACAGCTAGATTTTATTCTATAAAGTTGATTTTCTGTCCTTCCCAATCTTTAATGTTAAGATCACTATAGTTCATTAGTTTGTTTTTGTTCAATGTGCTATGATCTAACTCTATCATTAATTAATCATTTTGCAGAATGAAATGGCCTTTTTGGTTCATAGACATTTCATGAACTTAGTTTCTCTATATTTTGTTTTTTCCAAACGCAATTTTAGCTTACTGTATTTTCATTATCAAGGCCTAGCAAATTCCACTTACTGAAATAATCTATTAAAAGAAAATTAATGGTATGAAGAAAGCATATCTATGTAATTAGAAGTGTGAATTGATACTGAAATAACATTGTTTCTAAGCCACTCTGTGCATAGAGCTTGAAAGATCATTTTCACAATACATTAACTCATTGGACAGTTCAATCTGAATCCAAAACCCCACATACTTCCTTGTTACTCAAATTTCACATTTATAATATATTTAACTTTTCACTTGTAAATGTAAATCTTTTGAAATTTACTAGAATATTTATAATTCAAGTTTCTATAATATATAAAGATGAGTTTGCATAAGTCACTAAAACTCTTACTAAAGTCAAAATTGTAGATAACTTTTGATATTTTTAAGTTCTTTCATATCTTAGAATAATTCATTGACATGTAAACTTATTAAAAGACATATATTAAAAGAACAAATAATATTTGATCTGTGGTTAATGCTTTCCAATGTTTTAATTGTTTGTAGACTATTTACTTTTTATTTATTTTACAGTAGTAATAGAATTGAAATTGAAGCCCTTATACGTAGAAGGCAAGCACTGTACCAACTGAGCAATATCTATTTTTCATGCTTTCAATATTATATAAAAATATTTATAATCTCTGTTTTTAACAAATTTCTAGTTTTTGTTTTAAATATATTTTGAATTATGAATATGATAAAAATGTAACTGTATCAAAATGTAAATAATAAAACATATCAGAAACTATCATTCCCTTTCTCACATTATTTAAGTACCATAGTTTACATTTCTGTGTTTTCTATGGTTTTCCCCTAATTATAATATATAGAGATAGATCTAGATCTAGAGATAGATATAGATATATAGAGATATATTATGGTCTCATTTCTCCTTCTATGATATACATTATGACTACTGGTATATCCCTTTATAATTTTGTTTGTGTTTACATTTTCCACATAGTCTAATCTTGGATAAATCTTTTAGACTTTTTTCTCTTAGTATTTTTTGTTAATCATATTTTATATTACATAAAATTCAAAGTAGTAATAAATAGTTTCAGTGCACACTCTCTACAGAAGTTTTATTTAATGTAAGCAATTTTATTACAACTCTAAAACACAACAAATTAAATATCTATTAGAGTGTACTTAATGATCAAAATTTGCCCAGATTTCCTTTTTACCAGTTTCCTTATATACTTGTTTTGGGAGGCAGTTCTGAGACAGGGTTTCTCTGTGTAGCCCTGGCTGTCCTGGAACTCACTCTGCAGACCAGGCTGGCCTCGACCTCAGAAATTTACCTGCCTCAGCCTCCCAAGTGCTGGGATTAAAGACTTGAGCCACCACTGCCTGGCTCCTTATGTACTTTTATTCCTAGTATTCAACCTAGATCTATTTTGGTGTCCAGCATAAATTTCCATTTTAAAAGATGATCATGTTAAGGAGGCAATCTGTTATTCGTGTGTGTGTGTGTGTGTGTGTGTGTATTAAAAAATTTCTCTGAATTTTTATGGGCCTTTGCTCCACTTCTCTAGAGTACAATTCTTTCTTTCAAGGAAATTATTTTCATGTGTCTGATAACTTTTCTGATAGTTAAGATATTTAATTCATGATCATGACACCCTCAGAATTTCCTTTACACCATTTATTAACATTACCACTTTTACATATTTATTCTTTCTCTACCATGTGGAGAGGCAGTGCTCATTCACTGCCATAGAGTCAAATTAAAATCCACATTTCTTGAGTTATATTTCACTCTTACGGACTGCATTTATACAAAAATTATTGTATTTGGTTTTTAGTAAGGAACTATTGAAGAAGTAATAAAATATAATTTAGACAGAGAAAACTTAAAGTATCATATAATAGATATTTTCAATTATTTAAATGAGGCTTATGTAATAAAATAACATTATATAATCAAAAGGCAAATAACAGTGGTCATATTCTTCTATGTTTTCTTACATTATTAACATTTTAAAATATATTTTCTAAAGTCATAGAAAAAAATCTGCCTCATTTTGGAAATATGTTTTAACCCATATAATATTCAAATAAAATAGATTTTAGTTTGCCTGAGAGGTTGGGAGAAAGATTTGTGTATGAAATTTAGTTTTATTAAATATATTCAGAAATGAACCCACACACCTATGGTTACCTGATCTTTGACAAAGGAGCTAAAACCATCCAGTGGAAAAGAGACAGTATTTTCAACAAATGGTGCTGGCACAACTGGCTGTTAGCATGCAGAAGAATACGAATTGATCTATTCTTATCTCCTTGTACAAAGCTCAAGTCTAAGTGGATCAAAGAACTCAACATAAAACCAGAGACACTGAAATATATAGAGGAGAAAGTGGGGAAAAGCCTTGAAGAAATGGACACAGGGGAAAAATTCCTTAATAGAACAGCAATGACCTGTGCTGTAAGATCAAGAATCAACAAATGGGAACTCATAAAAATTGCAAAGCTTCTGTAAGGCAAAAGATACTGTCGATAAGACAAAGAGGCCACCAACAGATTGGGAAAGAATTTTTACCAATCCTAAATCTGATAGGGGACTAATATCCAATATATACAAAGAGCTCAAGAAGCTGAACTCCAAAAATTCAAATAACCCCCTTACAAAATGGGGTACAGAGCTAAAGAAAGAATTTTCAACTGAGGAGTACCAAAGGGCTGAGAAGCACTTGAAAAAATGCTCAACATCCTTAATCATCAGGGAAATGCAAATTGAAACAATCCTGAGATTTCACCTCACACCAGTCAGAATGGCTAAGATCAAAAATTCAGGGGACAGCAGATGCTGGCGAGGATGTGGAGAAAGAGGAACACTCTTCCATTGCTGGTGGGATTGTAAGCTTATACAACCACTCTGGAAATCAGTCTGGTGGTTCCTCAGAAAACTGGACATAGTACTACCGGAAGATCCAGCAATACCTCTTCTAG
>NC_034592.1:82668517-82673440 GCF_900095145.1 Mus pahari
TGGATACTTCATTCCTCCCTAAAATAAGGAATAAAATACCCATGAAAGAAGTGGCAGAGAAAAAGTTTGGAGCTAAGACGAAAGGATGGACCATCCAGAGANTGCCCTACCTGGGGGGTCCATCCCATAATCTGCCACCAAACGCAGACTTTATTGCATATGCCAGCAAGATCTTGCTGAAAGGACACTGATATAGCTATCTNTGTGAGGCTATGCCAATGCCTGGCAAATATAGAAGTGGATGCCCACAGTCATCTATAGGATAGAACAGAGACCCCAATGGAGGAGCTAGAGAAATTGCCCAAGGAACTGAAGGGTTCTGCAACCCTATAGGTGAAACAACAATATGAACTAATCAGTACTCCCAGAGCTCGTGTCTCTAGCTGCATATATAGCAGAAGGTGGTCTAGTCAGCCATTGTTGTGAAGAGAGGCCCCTTGGTCTTGCAAACTTCATATGCCCCATACGTGGGAATGCCAGGGCCAAGAATTGGGAGTGAGTGGGCAGGGGAGCAGGGTGGGGAGAGGATATAGGGGACATTTGGGATAGCATTTGAAATGTAAATGAAGAAAATATCTAATAAAATAAGTTTTAAAAAAAATCAAGAAAAAAAAATATTCTACTCAATGTATGCCCACAGGTAGAATTTTATAAAGCTGTCACACTCACATTCAAATGCAAACTCACATGTACAAGCACAAGCAAACATGCGCATACACACACACACACACACACACACACACACACCTAACATACCATATCAACAATGAGTGAATGAACCAATCAATCAAACAGACAAACAAACAAACAAAAACCTAAAAAGAGCAACACTGTCAAACTACTAGAAATGATATTTTTTAATATGTAGTTTTATTTATTTTTGTTGGTTGTTTTACATCTCAACCATAGCTGCAGTTTCCTCTCCCTCCACTCCTCCCATTGCCCCTTCCTATTTTCCTCAGTACCACTCCTCCTGTTTCCCTTTAGAAAAGATCAGGCCACCAGGGATAACAACTAAACATGACATAACAAGTGAATAAGATGATCAGAAACCCACAACCCTCATATCAAGTCTGAATAAGGCAACCCAATAGAAGGAAAAGGGTCCTAAAACAGGCTGAAGAACAAGAGATAACCCCCACTATCACTGTTAGGAGTCACACAAGAAGTCCATGTTACCTAACCATAACATAGATGCAGAGGATGTAGCACAGGCCTGTGCAGGCTCCTGTTGCCATTCCAGTCTCTGTGAGCCACTATGAGCCCTACTTAGTTGATTCTGTGAATACAGATTTCTTGGTGTCCTCAAATTTTTCTATAACTATTTTTTCTAGAACAAAGTAACAATTTAATACTATATAAATGATCTTCAGTAGTGAAAGGTGTGACAATTTACTACTAAATTGGGGGCATGCTTCAGTTAGAAAATTCTCTCATTTAGAAAATAATTCTATATTTATAAACATTTTCTTGCTTCTTACATTACTCATTCTCTACTCTGATTTATTAATAGTGTACTGAGAACAGAAAAGTTACTATGTTTACTTATTTTTTACAGATAGAATACAGAGATGTTAAACATATTTGAACAGGGATTTTTGAATTTTATGCCAGAATTTAATAACAAAAAATTAAAACCCAAGTCCTCATGCATGAAGCAGAGATAAACCATACCCACACATGCCTCCTCCCCAGACCCCTGTCTCCATAGGGATGTCCCCACTCCCCACCCCACCTGACCTCTAAACGCCCTGGGGCCTCCAGTCTCTTGAGGGTTAGGTGCATCATCTCTGAATGAACACAGACCTGGAAGTCCTCTACTGTGTGTGTGTGTGTGTTGGGGGCCTCATATCAGCTGGTGTATGCTGTCTGTTTGGTGGTCCAGTGTTTGAGAGATCTCAGGGGTCCAGATTAATTAAGACTGCTGGTCCTCCTGCAGAATTGCCCTTCTCCTCAGCTTCTTTCTGCCTTCCCTAATTCAAAAACATGGGACAGCTGCTTCTGTCCATTGGTTGGGTGCAAATAACTGCCTCTGACTCTTTCAGCTGCTTGTTGGGTCTTTTGGAGTACAGTCATGATAGGCCCATTATTGTGAGTGCTCCATAGCCTCAGAAATAGAGTCAAACTGTGGGACCTTCCCTTAAGCTGGATCCTACTTTGGGGCTGTAGCTGGACCTTCTTTTCCTCAGGTTTCTCTCCATTTCCATCCCTGTAATTCTTTCAGACAGTAACAATTATGGGTCAGAGATGTGACTGTGGGATGGCAAGCCCATTCCTCACTGCCTTCCTGCTGGAGGTAGGCTCTATAAGTTCCCTCTCCATACTTTTGGGCATTTGATCCAAGGTTCCTCTCTTTGAGTCCTGGGAGTCTCTCATTTCCCAGGTCTCTGGTGCATTCTGGGGGTGTTCCCCTAACCTCCTATTTCCTGAGGTTTCCTGTTTACATTCTTTCTCTTGTTTCCTTAACATGGGCCACAATTTCCCATTTGCAAGATATTTGCCATGTTCTCCCCAAAGTAGATGAAGTGAAATTTTCTAATACCACAAGCAACAACAACAAAAAACATATCTCTTCCATTCAGGTTTTTCATTAAGTGTTTTTGTCAGACTGACACAAAGTGATGAACATGGTTGGCTGCTGGAGGAACAAGATGTATTGCAGATTTTTGTTTGTTTGTTTGGGCAGATATTCTGTAAAACATAAAAGGAACTGGACATTTCCACAATCACTTCTACATTTCTTTGGTGCATTGTATTTGAAGCAAAGGGTGAGTTTTCAAATGCACCTGCACTGTTTGATGTTTATAAAAATGACAATTAGGATGATGTACCATTGAAATAAAACTTCTCTGGATGGAAATTAAAGAGTGAAAACAATGATCTGCTGAAAACTATTACTGTGTCAGGCATTCCATTCATCAAAATTGCAATTAATTTCCTCTTCCACATCATCATTGTGGCTGAAACAAAGGCCAGTAATCACATCTGGTTATGGATTTAAAAAGCGAACACGTCCTGCTTCCACAAAGCTCTGTAAGTGTTGTGTTTACATTGTTAGATGAGATAGTTAAAATCTCCTGGTGTTCAATGTTTTATATTTATTGTGATTTAGTCTCTGGAGAATTTGCATCTCAAGTATGGAAGCAGGGTTTGAATAATAAATAATAAGTACCATAAAATAGTTTCTCTTGTTTCTAGTTATTATGAAATAACTGTGATATCATTATACTTCTCCCTCTCCTTAAAAATAAATTCACTCTTGTGCATTGTGTGTTTTCCCTTCAAATTTGATGTAAAACAATAAGTTGTGTCATGTCCAGCATACATCGGAACACTCACCCTTCTAATTTTTAGCATGAGCTGCTGTAGTAGCAATATCCTCCACCTTCCCTGTCTTGTTATACTTCGCTTTTTTCCATTTCCTGACTTTTTTTTTTTCTGTCACTGGTTGTTATTGCTAGTACCAGCATCCAAACTACAAGACAGTCATATGTATCTTTTCCAAACTTGAGTTTGTTGTTCAAACCATAAAGGTTCCTTGACTCAGTTTCCTCCTACCATTTGTTAAAAGATAACTGTATGAATTTTGTATTGATGACTAAGGAAAAAAGGCATTTTCTTAGCACTTGAGGCTAGAGATAATGAGATCAAAATAAAGGTGGGGTTGATTTCTGAAGAGGCTATTCTCTTTCACTCAGAGATGTGTGCTTTCTTCTTGTCATTTTGGCATCTTCCCCATTTGCCTATCTAATTTTCCTCTTATAAACTTATAGCTTTGGGGTCTAAACTAATGGACCATAATTCATTGGCATTTTAGAGATATTAACTTCACATATAGTAAGATTCGACAGTACTTCAAGTTAGGACACAATAAATTTAATTTTACACAAATAGATCTGCTTAGAATAATACTATTCAGAATTTTTTTTTTTTTTATTCCCAGCTCTGCTTAGATGTCCATTCCTTCAATGGATCATTCCAAGTCTCTTTGTATCTTATTTACATAATATTTTCAATGAAATTTACCCAAAGTGGGCAGTTTATGGATTCTATCTTACATTATTAGCACAAATCAAATTCAAAACATATAGTATTGATATCTGTGTCTATCAAGTATTTAATAATTTTATCTTGTCTTTTAAGACAACTTTTTAATAATGAGGCTTCAGAAGGAAACAAGACCATCTTCTTACTGAGAATAATATATATCACTTGGACAGGAACAGAAAAAAATGAATTACTAAAGTATAAAAAAATATGTAGGGGATAGAGGGTTATGTATAAATATAATTTGAGAGGGAAAGAAGATGTAAAATTATTTTAAATAACTACTCAGAAAAGCATTTCTTTTTTCAGTATTTTATTAGATATTTTCTTCATTTACATTTCAAATGCTATCCTTAAAGTCCCTTATACCCTCCTCCCGCCCTGCTCCCCTACCCACCCATGCCCCAGAAAAGCATTTCTTAAAGGTAACATTTGAGCTAAAATCTGACAGATGAAAGAGCTAAGAATGAAAAATAGCGTGAATGGAATTCACATGAAGATAAAAAGTCAGGAAGGTAGGACTAGAGGCTCCAAAGAGTGGTGGGTTCAAAGAACAGAACCAGTTAGGATTGAATTTGAGGCCTGCTCTATAGGTCAGAATTTCTATGTGGTACAGTAAGCTGGGCCAAAGGCTATGACTGGGAACATCATATGTCCTATGGTAAAGCCTGCTATTGGTATTTTGATAAGTCATCCTGCTGTTAAATTATAAAACTAAATATTTATTTTTATATACATAGACCTACAAAACTACTGGCATTGGGTAGTATATAAGATAGAAAGAGTTCTTCTTCTTCTTCTTCTTCTTCTTCTTCTTCTTCTTCTTCTTCTTCTTCTTCTTCTTCTTCTTCTTCTTCTTCTTCTTCTTCTTCTTCT
>NC_034592.1:82674168-82676814 GCF_900095145.1 Mus pahari
ATTGGAAGGCATTCTATAGAAAAAAAATGTATTCTCCCCCCACCATTGCTGACCTAAATCATGTTTTTAAGTCAGATACTATTATTGTCATGAACTTTTCTAGTGTCCTATTTAGTCTTATTTGTCCATGTCAACTATAATATCTTGAATAATTCTCTGTATAGTGCCATTTCTGTGCAACTGTCAGAAGCTAGGTTGTAATGAATTGAGTAATGTCAGCTTTGCTAATTTGTGACAGGATGCTTGACAGTTTTACAAACTAAGAATCAAAAGTAGACTATGAGATTAGTTCTTTCAAGTAGTCTGCAGTATAAAAATGGACAGACACCCATTGGATAACCAAAGATGAAAACAGACATTTAAGTGATGAATGACTCTTATGCAAGCTTCTTTCCCAAAGAGAATTTATATAAACAAGAAATGATTTAGAATGATAATTGAGAGAAGGATGCCAGAATCTACACTTTTTAAATAAAATTACTACTTTTTCTATTTCTATTACTTGTTAAAAAAAAATGAGAGGACAATTTGGTGAGATAACAATCTGCTACATCATATATTGGGATTATCATTTAGATAATAATTTTTAAAATGTCAAATTTGAGCTGTCTTATTTTGTTGAGTGTATTGGTTTTCCTAAAGACTGTGACTCAGTGTTTCACATAAGTCATGCAATATAATAGATTATATTCCAAAAGTCAGTTTTATTATTTTTTGTTGTAGCTTGATTTCTTCAATAGTGCTAAAAGTAACAAAGGCATAGCCAAATAAAGATATGTTTCTTGGAAGTTACTCTGCTGGTTTATAACTATCTGTTGCTTATATAGAGGCATAAGAAGGTAGGGAACTGAAGACCTTTCCTACTAGGCCATGCACATCCTCATGATTCCACACAACTTACCATCTCTTCTGCAGCCTACCCAGCCAGTATGTGAAAGAGTGGGGTGATCAATTCACCTCTTCTCCTTCAAGTATCATAATTACAAAACTCAGTTCCACTCATTTCATTTGTAAAATCTTAGTTAGATGATGGCTAATTACGGAAGCCAAGGAAAATGGAAAATAGAGACCTTAATCAGAGTGGCCAAAGACTGAATGAAATCATTGTGGCTAGATGTGGGAAGTCAGCAAGGTACAACTACAGCAGACTGTTAGGCAACCACAGACAGGCTGGAAGCCTTGGATTTCATGACCAGGCACAAGCTAGCTATCAGTTTAGGACTTTAATGTTATCCCTAAATTTGAAAACAAATTTAGAGGTAAATCAGCTTATCTTACTTTTTTGGTTGCTTACAACATGTGGAATATATCACAGATAGTCTCTCACTTAAGTCCTTAGCTCATACCATCCATGGAAAGCTTCATTAACCTGTCTTTTAGATATGTATGCTGTTTGAGTCACTGTTTCCACTGCATTGCTTTTCACTGATGTGTTTTATATTAGAATAGTTATTTAACTCCCTTGAGAATGTAGTTTTTCTCCTATAAAATATGAGTCCTTTATTATTTCAATTACCTAATTGTAAAGTTATTTTAGAACCTTCTAGAGCTAATCCCATTTTTTTAGGCAATTAATCATTCATGGTATTAATATTTTAATAAAATTAATATACATTTCATTCTTCACCTATGTAATTTTCTATAGAAAACTAAATTCAAGCATTTTATACCTTGCTGTGTCTGCCATAGAGTTAATGCACAGTAAATACTACAAGTTTAAAAAATCACAAACCATGTTTCAGAGCAGTGAAAGGAATGTATTAGGGGACTAATTATGTTGGTTTTGATTCTTCAGAGATATTATTTGGCATCTTCATGAATTATGAAAATTATTTTTATTCTCTGAGTTTTTGTCTCTTTGGGTTTTTTTTGTTTACTTTTTGTTTTTTTGTTTGTTTGTTTGGTTTGGTTTGGTTTTGAGACAGGATTTCTCTGTAAAGCCCCAACTGTCATGGAACTCACTTTGTACACCAGGCTGGCCTCGAACTCAGAAATCTGTCTGCCTCTGTCTCCCGAGTGCGGGGACTAAAGGCATGCCCACTATGCCCCGCTGTTTTAAAAAATTATTTTATTAGATATTTTCTTCATTTACATTTCAAATGCTATCCCGAATATCCCCTATACCCTCCCCCTGCCCTGCTCCCCTGCCCACTCACTCCCACTTCTTGGCCCCAGCTTTTCCCTGTATGGAGCATATAAAATTTGCAAGACCAAGGGAGCTTTCTTCCCAATGATGGCTGAATATGCCATCTTCTGATACATATGCAGCTAGACACACAAGCTCTGGGGTTAGTGGTTAGTTCATATTGTTGTTCCACTGATAGGTTTGCAGACAGCTTCAGCGCCTTGGGTTCTTTCTCTAGCTCCTCCATTGGGGACCCTGTGTTCTATCCAATAGCTGACTGTGAGCATCCACTTCTGTGTTTGCCAGGCACTGGCATAGCCTCACAAAAGGCCGCTATATCAGGGTCCCTTCAGCAGAACCTTTCTGGCATGTGCAATAGTGTCTGGGTTTGGTGGCTGATGATGGGATGGATCCCTGGGTAGTCTCTGGATAGTCCATCCTTTCATCTTAGCTCCAAACTTTGTCCTGTTACTCGTTTTATGGGTATTTTGTTCCCTATTCTAAGGGGAAGTGAAGTATCC
>NC_034592.1:82677812-82703870 GCF_900095145.1 Mus pahari
CCCACTTTCTCCTCTATCAATTTCAGTGTCTCTGGTTTTATGTGGAGGTCTTTGATCCACTTAGACTTGAGCTTTGTACAAGGAGATAAGAATGGATCAGTTCTTATTCTTCTACATGATAACTGCCAGTTGTGCCAGTACCATTTGCTGTCATTTTTCCACTGGATGGTTTTAGTTCCCTTGTCAAAGATCAAGTGACAATAGTTGTGTGGGTTCATTTCTGGGACTTCAATTCTAGTCCATTGATCTACAGGTCTGTCACTGTGCCAGTACCATGCAGTTTTTATCACAATTGCTCTGTAGTACAGTTTAAGGTCAGGCATGGTGATTCCACCAGAGGTTCCTTTACTGTTGAGAATGGTTTTTGCTATCCTAGGTTTTTTATTATTCCAGATGAATTTCCAAATTGCCCTTTCTAACTCATTGAAGAATTGGGTTGGAGTTTTGATGGGGATTACATTGACTCTGTAGATTGCTTTCACAGGATGGACATTTTGACTAAGATAATCCTGCCAATCCATGAGCATGGGAGAACTTTCCATCTTCCGAGATCTTCTTCAATTTCTTTCTTTAGGGATTTGAAATTCTTATCATATAGATCTTTCACTTCCTTAGTTAGAGTCACACCAAGGTATTTTATATTATTTGTGACTATTGTGAAGGGTGTTGTTTCCCTAATTTCTTTCTCGTCCCATTTATCCTTCGTGTAGAGGAAGACAAATGATTTATTTGAGTTAATTTTATATCCAGCTACTACACTGAAACTGTGTATCAGGTTTAGGAGTTCTCTGGTGGAATTTTTAGGGTCACTTATCTATACCATCATATCACCTGCAAATAATGATATTTTGACTTCTTCCTTACCAATTTGTATCCCCTTGATCTCCTTTTGTTGTAAAATTAATTACTCTGGCTAGGACTTCAAGTACTACATTGAATAGGTAGGGAGAAAGTGGGCAGCATTGTCTAATCCCTGATTTTATTTGGATTGCTTTGATTTTTCTCTCCATTTACTTTGATGTTGGCTACTGATTTCCTGTATTGCTTTTATTATGTTTAGTTAGGGGCCTTGAATTCCTGTTTTTTCCAAGACTTTTACCATGAAGAGGTGTTGGATTTTGTCAAAAGCTTTCTCAGCATCTAAGGAGATGATCATGTGGTTTTTGTCTTTGAGTTTGTTTATGTAGTGGATTACATTGATGGATTTCCGTATATTAAACCATCCCTGCATCCCTAAGATGAAGCCTACTTGGTCATGATGGATGCTCGATTTAATCTGTTCTTGGATTCAGTTTGCGAGGATTTTATTGATTTTTTTTTGCATTGATATTCATAAGGGAAATTGGTCTGAAGTTCTCTTTCTTTGTTGGATCTTTGTGTGGTTTAGGTATCAGAGTAGTTCTGGTTTCATAGAATGAATTGGTAAAGTACCTTCTGTTTCTATTTTGTGGAATACTTTGAGGAGAGTTGGAATTAGGTCTTCTTTGAAAGTCTGATAGAACTCCGCACTAAACCCATCTGGTCCTGGGCTTTTTTTGGTTGGGAGACTATTGATGACTGCTTCTATTACTTTAGTGGAAATGAGACTGTTTAGATCATTAATCTGATCCTGATTTAACTTTGGTACCTGGTATCTGTCTAGGAATTTGTCCATTTCATCCAGATTTTCCAGTTTTGTTGAATATAACCTTNCTTTAGTGGAAATGAGACTGTTTAGATCATTAATCTGATCCTGATTTAACTTTGGTACCTGGTATCTGTCTAGGAATTTGTCCATTTCATCCAGATTTTCCAGTTTTGTTGAATATAACCTTTTGTAGTAGGATCTGATGATGTTTTGGATTTCCTCAGGATCTGATGTTATGTCTCCCTTTTTGTTTCTGATTTTGTTAATTAGAATACTGTCCCTGTGCCCTCTAGTTAGTCTGGCTAAGGGTTTATTTATCTTGTTGATTTTCTCAAAGAAACAGCTCCTGGTTTGGTTGATTCTTTGAATAGTTCTTTTTGTTTCCACTTGGTTGATTTCAGCCCTGTGTTTGATTATTTCCTGCCATCTACTCCTCTTGGGTGAATTTAGTTCCTTTAGTTCTAGGACTTCTAGATGTGCTGAGAGATTGCTAGTGTATGCTCTCTCTAGTTTCTTTTTGGAGGCACCCAGGGCTATGAGTTTTCCTCTTAGGACTGCCTCATTGTGTCCCGTAAGTTTGGGTATGTTGTGTCTTCATTTTCATTAAACTCTAAAAAGTCTTTAATTTCTTTCTTTCTTTCATCCTTGACCAAGGAATCATTGAGAAGTGTTTTGTTGTTTTCATGTGAGTGTTGTCTTTCTATTATTTATGCTGTTTTTGAAGTTCAGCCTTAGTCCGTGGTGATCTGATAGAATGCACGGGATAATTTCAACATTTTTGTATCTGTGGAGGCCTGTTTTGTGACCAATTATATGCTCAATTTCGGAGGAGGTACCATATGGGGCTGAGAAGAAGGTGTATCCTTTTGTTTTAGGATAAAATGTTCTGTAGATATCTATTAAATCTATTTGTTTCATAACTTCTGTTAGTGTCCATGTGTCTCTGTTTAGATTCTGTTTCCAGGATCTGTCCATTGGTGAGAGTGGGGTGTTGTTGAAGTCTCCCAATATTATTGTGTGAGGTGCAATGTGTGCTTTGAGCTTTACTAAAGTTTCTTCAGTGAATGTGGCTGCTCTTGAATTTGGAGCATAAATATTCAGAATTGAGAGTTCCTCTTGGTAGATTTTACCTTTGATGAGTATGAAGTGCCCCTCGTCTTTTTTGATAACTTTGTGTTGGAAGGCAACTTTATTTGATATTAGAATGCCTACTCCAGCTTGTTTCTTTGGACCATTTGCTTGGAAAATTGTTTTTCATCCTTTCACTCTGATTTAGTGTCTTTCTTTCTCCCTGAGGTAGGTTTCCTATATGCAGCAAAATTTTGGGTCCAGTTTGTATAGACAGTCTATTAGTCTATGTCTTTTTATTGGGGAATTGAGTCCATTGATGTTAAGAGAAATTAAAGAAAAGTAATTGCTTCCTGTTATTTTTATTGTTAAATTTGGGATTCTGTTCTTGCGGCTGTCTACTTTTAGGTTTGTTGAAGGATTATTTTCTTGGTTTTTCTAGGATGGAGTTTCCATCCTTTTGTTGATGCTTTCCCTTTATTATCCTTTGAAGGGCTTGAATCGTGGATAGATATTGTGTGAATTTGGTTTTATCATGCGACACTTTGGTTTCTCCATCTATGGTAATTGAGAGTTTTGCTGGGGATAGTAGCTTGGGCTGGCATTTGTGTTCTCTTAGGGTCTGCATAAAATCTGTCCAGGATCTTCTGGCTTTTATAGTCTCTGGCGAGAAGTCTGGTGTAATTCTAATAGGCCTGACTTTATATGTTACTTGACCCTTTTCCTTTGCTGCTTTTAATATTCTATCTTTATTTAGTGCATTTGTTGTTCTGATTATTATGTGTCACGAAGAATTTTTTTTCTGGTCCAGTCTATTTGGAGTTTTGTAGGCTTCTTGTAAGTTCACGGGCATCTCTTTCTTTAGATTTGGGAAGTTTTCTTCTATAATTTTGTTGAAGATATTTGCTGGCCTTTTAAGTTGAAAATCTTCATTCTCATCTTTTCCTATTATCTGTAGGTTTGGTCTTCTCATTGTGTCCTGGATTTCCTGGATGTTTTGAGTTAGGATCTTTTTGTAGTTTGCGTTTTCTTTGATTGTTGTGCCCATGTTCTCTATGGAATCTTCTGCACCTGAGATTCTCTCTTCCATCGATTTTATTCTGTTGCTGATGCTCACATCCATGGTTCCTGATTTTTTTCCTAGGGTTTCTATCTCCAGAGTTGTCTCACTTTAGGTTTTCTTTATTGCTTCTACTTCCCTTTTTAGGTCTTGGATGGTTTTGTTCAATTCCATCACCTGTTTGGTTGTGTTCTCCTGTGATTCTTTAAGGACTTCTACCCCTTTAGCAGTGTTCTCCTGTATTTCTTTAAGTGAGTTATTAATGCTCTTCTTAAAGTCCTCTACCANCATCATGAGGTATATTTTTAAATCCGATTCTTGCTTTTTGGGTGTGTTGGGGTATCCAGGACTGGCTGAGTTGGGAGTGCTGGGTTCTGATGATGGTGAGTGNTTTTGGTTTCTGTTAGTAAGATTCCTACGTTTGCCTTTCGCCATCTGGTAATCTCTGACATTAGTTGTTATAGTTGTCTCTGGTTGAAGGTTGTTCCTGTTGTGAGTCTGTTAGCCTGTGTATGCAGTTCTGGGAGTCAAGCTCTCTTCTGAGTCTCAGTGGTCAGAGTACTCTCTGCAGGCAAGCTCTCCTCTTGTAGGGAAGGTCCACAGAGGCCTGGCGTTCAAATCTGCCTCCTTGCTGAAGATGTAGGCCCAAAATGGGGCCTGTCCCAAAAGATGTGTCGTCTCTGCAGTTTGCACACTCACCTGCACAGGCTAGACTTCGAGGGATACTGGACACAATATGTCTCTCTCACCTGCTCTGTCAGACAGAACCCTCCCGGGTGGCCACCTTTCCTCTGGCAGGGAAGGTGCCCAGATGTCTGGAGCCTGAAACAGGGTCTGTCCCAGAAGCTAGATTGTTTCTATCTGTCCCAAAGCTGTGTAGCTTCTGTAGTCCACACTCTCACCAGTGCAGACTGGAGCCTGGGTGGACTGGAGCAAAGAAGGCTCCCTTACCAGCTCAGGCAGTGAGAGTGCTCCAGGGAGGACACCTCTCCTCTGGCGGGGATGGTGCCTGGATGTCTGGAGCCAGAAACAGGGTCTGTCCCAGAAGCTGTGTCCCTTCTGCAGACCACCCTCTCCTTGGCAATGACCTGAGCCTGTGCAAAACCGGAGCAAAGATCTGTCTCTTTGTTTTTAAGGTAAGGCTTCATTCTGCTGAGAAGGTTTATCTACCTCAAACATGTCAATTCTCCTGCCTACATCTAGTCATTTTTTTTTCTGCATGTGTTTTATTTGTATGTAAATTAAGTCATTGGTCCCAGAAACCAAAACGTGAAAATCACATTATTCTTTTGTTAAATGATGGGAGATCGCCTGCCATTTTATATTAATTAGGATGAAAAAAATACCTTAACAAGGTATTGGATGCTTATGAAGGAATTTCCAATAAAGACATTCTATAGCAGCTGTGGCATTTTAACCTTTCCCTCTGTCTGCTGGTGATGTATGCACATGCCTGTGATTTTCCTTCTTGAAGGTTCATTATGCCTTTCTTAATGCTCAGGAATTATGAACAGAATGGCTCTCTAGCTTCACTTAATGAATAATTTTTCATGTTTTACCTGCTTCTGTTCCACTCTTTGTAAAGAGAAAAGTATTTTCAGAGAGCCATATATACGCGTGTAGTGATTCTCCATTAGAAAAGATTGGCGGTGTGAAGTACTGTAGTTTGAGAATATTATGTCTATCAGCCAAAGGGCACCACTCAAGCTAATGGAGTCTTCATTTCCTGTAATCACTATTCTACCCTTTGCATATAAGCAGAGGACAAAGTACCTAAGGACTACTTCAGAATAGACAATGGCAAAGAAATGAAAAGCCATTATTTCCCACAATCTCTCAGTGTGAAATAATTCTCTCTCTCTCTCTCTCTCTCTCTCTCTCTCTCTCTCTCTCTCTCTCTCTCTCTCTCTCTCTGTGTGTGTGTATGAAAGTCAGAGGTAAACTTTAGTAATTGTTCCTTAGTAGCTACAGGAGCTGACTAGCTCATTATTTAAACAGGGTTTCTCAATGCAGTGGACACCACTAAATTCTAAAGGCTGACTGAAAAGCAAGCTGCTATGATCCAATATTCCAAACTTCTGTTACTCCTTAATAATCATTTAAGCATTAACATTTGCTACTGTAAATTCTTATGCTCATTAGTGATATTTAATTTTGGAAATAGAATTTATTTTTTCCTTTTATTAAACCTTTTGTTTATTTAAATTTCAAATGCTGTCCCCCTTCCAGGTCTCCCCTCCACAAACATCCCTCCCCATTCCTCACCCCCTTTGACTCTAAGAGGGTGCTCACTCACCCACCCACTGACTCCTGCATCACACCTCTAGCATCCCCCTTCTCTGGGACATCAAGCCTTCACAGGATCAAGTATCTCCCCTCACACTGATGCCATATTAGTCAGTCCTCTACTACATATGTATCAGAGCCGCAGACTGGGACATGCATACTCTTTGGTTGGTGATTTAGTTCCTGGGAACTCTGAGGGGTCAAGTGAATTTATTTTTTCCTGTTGTCCTTCCTATTGGGTTACAATCCCCTTCAGCTCCTTTATTCCTTCCTCTAGCTCTTCCATTATGGTCCAGGGGCTCAGTTCAATGGTTGGCTGTGAGTATCCAAATTTGTCTTAGTCAGGTGCTGGTAGATCATCTCAGGGGACAGGCATACCAGGTTCCTGTCAGCAAATGCTTCTTTGCATCAGCAATAATGTTGGGGTATGGTATCTACAGATGGGGTGAATCCCATGGTGGGGAAGTCTCTGAATGGCCTTTCCTTATGTCTCTGTTCCAATTTTTGTCCCTGCCTCTTTTTAGACAGGAACAACTCTGGGTTACAAAATTTGAGATGGGTGGGTAGCACCTTCCCTCAATGAAAGGTGGAGTATATCTAGTGGAGTTGGTCTCTACATGCTTTATCTCCCCATTGTTGGTTATTTCAGCTAATGGCATCCCATTTGGGTCCTGGGAACCTCTCACTTACCTGGAGCATGGGACTATCTAGTGGCTTCCCCAGTTCCCCACCCTCTAATACTACATATTTCTATTCAATTTCCTGACCCTCTGTACTTCTCTACTATCTATTCCCAGATCTGATGCTGTCTCTCTTTTCCTTCCCCCTCTTCTTTCCCTCCCAACTCCCTCTCTCCCTCTACCTCCTGTGATTATTTTGTTCTCCCTTCTAAGTTGGATTGAAGCATCCATATTTTTGTCTTCTGTCTTCTTAAGTTTCATATAGTTTGTGAGTTGTATCATGGGTATTCTGAGTTTTGGAGCTAATATCCACTGTGAGTGGATATTAGCAGTGAGTACACACCATGTTGTCCCCCTTGCTGGTCTCCCCTACCCAAACTCCCATGCCATACCCTCTGCCTTTTGCCTTTAAGAAGGTACTACCTTAACCACCTTCAATGGAGCAATAATTCTCCACATTATCAAGTGCCGCCCCTCCCACATACATGTCAGATAGGGCAGTCTTCTGCTACATATGTAGTGGGAGCCATAAACGCACCCATGTATGCTCTTGGGTTGGTGGTTTATTTATTCCCTGGGAGCTCTGATGGGTCTGGTTAGTTGATATTGTTGTTCTTCCTATGGGATTGCAATACCCTGTAGCAACTTTAGTCCTTCCCCTAACTTTTCCATTGGGATTCCCAGACTCAGGCCAGTGATTGGCTGTATCTTCATCTGTCTTAGTCAGGTGCTGGCTGAGCTTCTCAAAGGGCAGCCATACCAGACTCCTGTCTGCAAGCTCATCTTGGTACAGAATTTAGTTTTTCACATACCATTTAAAGTATACAAATGAAATTAATCTTGAATGAAACTGGAATGTGATTGTTTTTTCCTTCTGTTTACAAATTCAAAGTGTTTCCCAATCACATGAAAGACTATTTGAAGACAGAAAAGTAATTTTGTCTTGGGAAAAAATTTTTTAAATGTAAAATTAAGCCACACTCAGAAGTCAAGGATTTGTCTTTAAAAGTAGAGCAGAATAGATTTACAATATTATTTGTTTAATTAGTATTTATGTAAAAATAAAGTTCATAAACATTTTTGAAACAATCTGAATTTATGTTTATTGCAGAATATAACTGAGAAAATTAAAATTTAGAAAAAATATATTTAAAAAATACTTATTTTACTCAGATGCTGGCTGAATTCAAAGGATTTTCCCCTTTCAGCATATTTTAAATATAATGCAGTCCAAAACCTCTTGTTTATGCTAAAATATTATTCATGTTTTATTTCACAAGAATGAAAGCATTGGTCACTCTTAAACAAAGCCTCTGTGCTAGAGTATGTTTAATTAAAAAATCAAAAACTAATGGTCTTTTTTTTTCCTGAGGCAATTTTTAAAGTTGCAGATTGAGAAGAAACACATGATCCTCTCATTAGATACAAAACTGACCAGATCTATATCTAGTACAGTACTCGTATCCAAAATATGTAAAGAAAGCAAAAAAAAAAAAAAAAAAAAAAAAAAAAAAAAAAAAAAAAAAAAAAGATGTTAAAAAACAAAAACCAATAAATCCAAATAACCTGTGTTGTAACAATTGGGTACAGATCTAAACAGAGAATTCCCAACAGAAGAATCTCAAATTTCTGAGAAACACTTGAAGAAATACTCAACATTTTTTACCATCAGAGAAATAGACTAGTTTTTTTCAAGTGGACTGAAGGTGGGTGTGATGATGGACAGAGTGACTAGGTCTGGCAGATGGGATGGAGGTAGAGAGTATAGGGATAGATTGATGGAATTGAGGGAGACATTTGGAACACAGTCTGGAAATAGAATTCAGTGGCAACTTCCTGGTTCCTGAAGAGTGTGACCATACTGAGGCACCTCTAGTATCATTTGAACTCTAGTAGTGAAGGTTATGGACTCTGAACTGGACCTCTCTTGTAGGAAGAAAAGGTTCCAAGGTTCCTAGTGGAATGACTGTCATAGGTATTGTTAAGGTTTGTGCCAAGAGTTTCCATTGGAGATACTCAAACAACCCAGGCTGATATATGGACAAAGTGCTGTTCTCTGTAAATGGATATGAGGGTCTGTCCATGAAGAGGACATCATGCACACAGAAAAATTAAACATGGGAAGATCAAGCTGTACCTGAACAGAGTTTTCTCCCATATGTTCTAGGTTCTTTGGCAATGAAAGGCAAAGAAAACCTACTCTGTACTCCTCTAAAAAGGAAATGTGAACACCAACCCAGCCACAAAACCCTTAACATACAATCAGTCCTGATGAATGGGGAAATAATGGCATAAAAATTTTGGGAGTATCCAACCAATGTAGGCTCAAATTGAGTCCAACTCCACATGGAAGGAAATTCATGACCTATATTGCACAGATGGCCAGGAACCAGAAACTGAATGGCAAGGAACCCAGGGCAGAAACAAATACATCGTGTCTTAAAAGAAATAATAATGACATAATTCCTAAAAATATTCTGATATACTCATAGTTTTGTTTCTTATACATTCTTGATCAGACAGAGTTCCTCTGGCAGAAGATAGGAGGTTATGCGGAGACCTATAGCTAGACATTAAACAGAAAGAGATTATAAATTGGAGGTCTCCATTGTGTTCCTTCCCTGGAGTGCGAAGAATCCTGTGGAAGAGCAGGAGGAAAAAAAAATATCAAGGAATCAGAGTCAATAGAGGATACCAGGGCAACAAGGTCCATTGAATGAATGAACAAGGATTCATATGAGCTCACAGAGACTAAAGTGGCAAGCATGGGGCCTACAGGTGTCTCCACTAGGTCCTCTCCATATTTGTCTTGCTGTTAGTGTGTATGTGTGTGTGAGTGTGTGTGTGTCTATGTGTGTTTATGTGTGTGTGTGTGTGTGTGTGCGTGCGTGCGTGCGTGCGTGCGTGTGTGTGTGTGTGTGTGTGTGTGTGTGTGACTCATAACTGTGGGAAGGAATGAATCTCTTCTTAGGGTTCTTTACCTCCTGTTGGGTTGTCTGTCCAGCCTCAGTGTAAGCATATTTTCTTTGTTAAATAGTATTTTGTTTTGTAATGTTTGCTTATTGTTTCTTGGAGGCCCACTCTTTTCACAAAGGAGAAGTGGCTCATGGGGAGAGGGGAGTTTAGGGAACCAAGTAGGAGTGGAGTGAGGCAAGGATATTGATTTTATGTATTGTATGAAAGAAGAAAGTATTTTCAATTTTAAAAAAATTCAGATTGAGTAAACATTTTAATTCTCAAGGAATCAAGATAAAAAAGTGTGTGTATGTGTGTGTGTGTGTGTGTGTGTGTGTGTGTGTGAAGAATATAGTTATTAGATATCACACCTTCACAGAGAACTTCAATGTGTTTTTTCTTCCCAATTCCCCCTCTCTCTTTCTTCCCCCACCCTCAGCTATTAATCTTATGTTACCATTCACAGCAGGTGACAAATATATTGAGTAAGTTGAAACAAAGTAACTAGAACCATCATCCTGAAAAAGACCTTAAAGAACAATTAGTTGTGAAATCTGGCAATGACCAGAGAAAGCAGAATAAATAAAAATTATGGAGGGAAAATTTCAAAACAAAAAACCGAGATTTTCAATTACTATTTAATTTTTTAATGATTGGTATTTCTCAATTATGACATCAGTATTCTAATTCCTTCTAAGCTAATAGTATTTTCAAAATGTTTCATTTTTCTGATAAGCATCCACATGAGTGTATAAGTAAATGTGGACTAGCAGCCTAGCTGCAGATACACACTTGGAGTCATGCAATATACTCACACAAATGCCCCTCACTGAGACAAATCAAGGAGGAGGAGGAGGAGCAGGACAAAAAGGAAAAGGGACAGTATAGGATAAGATGCCTATGAAAATGGATTCTGCATAAATATGTTTATCAGCAAAATTATACAAAATAATGCTTTTATGGGACATTTCTATAGGTTTCCCTCTTTGCTTTTTCACCACTAGTAGTCCTTATATAAATTTCTTGTTCTTTTTATTATTGTTGTTGCTACTTTTTCCTCACATAAAGAAAAAAACTCACAAGATACAACTTTCTTTTAAATAAGACAGGTATGTTCATCAACTGAGGCCACTATAATTACTTGTTTATTTAGTCATGCAATATTGAATATTGAACAACAATATTCACAGAAGAAAATCAAAGAGTCGCCAATCTAGACAGAGAAAATAGTGTTGCCATGTGTTTTATGAAGGATTTTATTTTTCATAAATGGCAAAAATGAAGATAAACTTACTTTATTCTTCCTCAAAACTTTTAAGTTTGTTAATGGCTAATAGGCATCCTACTGTGTGCCATAACTCATGACTACTGACATATAGATTATGTGACCTTATTTGTTGGTGTAAGTACAGTTTATTTACATAATAATTTAAGATATTAGTTGGATTTTAGCATGGTATATTTTGTACTTTTACAGTTAATGCTTAATTGATCAATTGTTTCTTAGCAGAATTTGAATTTTTTCACTATTGTTGAAAGAATAGTTGGCAGATCATTGACATTTCAGAAAGAAATGTTTGGGTTGAATCCAGGGTCTTAAATATATGTAGTACATGTTCTATAATGGAGTTACTAACACATATAGCATTATTATTGGTTTATTTTAAAGAAAAATATATGACAAATATAAGACAATTCAGGACTTTTTCTAATTGAATATATTTAAGAATTCATTTAACCTATTCCTTTTCTTTCAGTTTTCTCTCTGCCAAGATAAATCTGTTTTCTTTATTCTTTCCTGTTACTTAGTAAGTTAGAATTTGTGAAGTGTGTGTTCTAAAGTTCTGAATATTTAGTACAGATTAAAATAAAAAGATTCTCATTTTTATTCTTTTTTTTTTTTTTTGGTTTTTCGAGAAAGGGTTTTTCTCTGTATAACCCTGGCTGTCCTGGAACTCAGTCTGTAGACCAGGCTGGCCTTGAACCCAGAAATCTGCCTGCTTCTGTCTCCCAAGTGCTGGGATTAAAGGTGTGTACCACCACGCCCAGCTTCTCATTTTTATTCTACTTTCTTCTCTTTGGACACATTGTGCCTTATTTTTATAATATGATATTTGTTATTCTTTGTTCAATTGGCAATAATTTAAAGATGCACATATTCAAAAGTATAACCTATTTGGTTTGTAGTATTTTCAAATAGATCAATAGGTCAAGGATTTTTTGAGGAAGATATATATATATATATATATATATATATATATATATATATATATATCAAGCTATGTATTTATAAGCTATATATTTATTTTGCTTGAACATTTAAAAAAGAATATATTTTTATCTTTTCCCCTATTTTTATTAGTTTTCAAACATTTATTTTCTCTTTTTTTTCTTTTTATTTATCCTTTAATCTTTTTTTACATTCCAGACTTTATTCCCCTCCTGGTCCATGCCCTGACTGTACTACATTCCATACCTTCTCCCTGTCCCATGTCTCCAAGAGGATGTCCCCACCCCACCATCTCCACCCTTCCAGAACTTCCCAATTCCTGGAGCCTCAAGTCTCCAGAGGGTTAGGTGCATCTTCTCTGACTGTACCCAGACCTGGCATTCCTCTGCTGTATATGTGTTGGGGCCCTCATATCAGCTGGTTTATGTTCTCTGGTTGGTGGTTCAGTGTCTAAGAGATCTTAGGGATCCTGGCTAGTTGAGACTGCTGGTCTTCCTACAAGGTTGCCCTCCTCCTTTAATTTCTTCCAGATTTCCCCTAATTCAATCACAGAGGTCACCAGCTTTTTTCCACCTGTTGGGTGTAAATATCTGCATCTGACTCTTTCAGCTGTTTGTTGGGCCTTTAGGAGGACAGTCATGATAGGCCCCTGTTTGTAAGTACACCATAACATCAATAATAATGTCAGGTCTTGGGACCTCCCCATGAGATTGATCTCAATTTGGGCCTGTTGCCAGCTTTTATCAGAGCACTAGTGTCATTATATTATGAATACCCAGATGTTGCCACCCAATTTTAATAGAATTCTGAACAAGGGGTTTTCTTTTAATACTCTAGAGCCATACCCAAGGCAAGATACCATATGCTTTGCTCCTTAGTTTGCTATTCAATTCTAATTCTTGTCTTCAGATTAAAAATAAGAAAAAAGAGCTCATAAAGCAAAGATTAGACTTTATAGTAATAAGAAAACAAATAGGCCATTTGAAAACAAAAGATTAGTTAGATTAATAGCAAGATCCCTGTTTTCCATCTTCTTTTCCCAAATGTACTTCTGAGATGATGTGAAAGGAAAAATTATACAGATTTAAAGTTTGGGAACGTAAAACTAGAGAGTAAGGTTTAAAATTNAAAGGCTCAGGGCTGAACACTGTGAAGAGGCAAGGTCCAGACTTGATGGAGCCCGCCCGGCCGCTAAGACTAACAAGACCATAAAGATAAGGGAAAGGAGTGCAGGGAAAGGAGTGCCAGAACCAGCCGGGAATGAGGGAAAGGAGTGCAGGGAAAGGAGTGCTGGAACCAGCCGGGGCTGTCAGGATTAGCTCATAAACCATCTGGCAAGAAGGCATCTCCCCCAGCTCACTCAGGGTCACACACTAACCAGATGTCCCCCAGACCCTGATAAGCCTCCGGCCTCTGTAATTCCGAACGCTCTGGCTAGCGTGTACTATCTTGCTTCATTGTAATCTCACTACTATGTTCAAATGAGCCAATCACTTGTGGCCACGCCAACTCTCCCCGTCCCCCCCCCCCGACCCTAACCCCATAAAAANCCCTTACTTCTGAGGGTCTGAGCCGACTTCTCTTGTCTTCTGCGCGAGACACGTGTCGACCCGGAGCTCTGTCATTAAAGATACCTCGTGCTTTTGCATCAAGAAGTGTCTTGAGCATTCTATGGGGATTCCCGGTATCTGCGACTTGAGGGGGGTCCCCTTTTGGGGGGTCCTACAGATGCAGTTTTGACATTTGACATGTTCTCTTCTACTTCATTATAATGCTGGTGATGGGAAAATTATTTTTCATCCAAAGTCTCTCTATTTTCTTAGCCTTAATACCAGTATATCACAAATTCATAGTTCCTCACTGATGATCATGTGAACCGATGTTATTCAGGCATAAATTAAATTATTCTTGAATTTAGATTTAAATATTTAGAAGTCATTTTGTAGTCATTCACTAGTACTATTCAAAAATGGAAATTTCAGTGCAAAGTTTGTTTCCTTTGGGGATATCACAGAAAAACCCTACAATAGTAAGAACTGTATTTCTCCAATATGAGGAAATAAGAAAAGAAGGAAAGGAAGGAGGCAATAATGTAGTACAAGTTGAAGGGTGAGGAGAGAAGAAGGAACAAAGAAAGGGTGGGAAGGAAATGAGGGAAAGAAATAGGAGGGAGATAAATAAGGGAATTTGAATTAGTAAGTTGACAGAATTTCGCCATTTGAGCTTCATTTGGTATAATTTAAAAGCCTAATACTCAGTCAATGAAATTAATGATGAGGAAATTGAGAATCAATAGAATGAAATATGTTCTTTGCATTGTGTGTAGTCAGGCAATAGAATTCTCTAAAGCAGATGAGATCAAGTCAAATAAAGTGGTTAGATATGAAAACAGAAAGGATAGCTTTATCTTCATCCATAGCACTTGCAGTTATTGCTCTATTGATCAAACAGCAGGGAAATTCATCTTTTGCTTCTAGCCATATTGATATGTTGACTGTCTGCAAAGATCTATGTGAGGTATCTTGATCTTCTGTGGGATTTATGTTTCAGCATGAAAACAAGCAAGGCATGGTGTATGGAATTGATCCAACACTTCCAGAAAATGTAGAGATCAGATACATTAAACCAAACTTTGTGACAAATGAAATGATGCAAATCTCATATGCTTTGCAAAATAAGTAAGAAAGCCATTAATAAAGTAAAACTAGAGTGAAAAAATACAGCCTCCAATAAATGTAAGCTAGGTATATAGAAAAATAAGAAAACAATATTTACTGACTATTGATTTCATGTTAGAGAGAGTTTAAATGCACCCACCTACATATTTTAATGATTTCTTGGGCACACTAAAGGGAAATGTTAACTAAAAATAAGCAATTAAAGGCAAGTATTACATGTACTATAACATAATATCATGTTCAAAATAATAAATGATATATTATTTTTATTAAACAAAAAATGTAAAAGCCTGTAGCCTTTTAAAACATTATGTTTTAAACTCTCAAAAACATTTTCCAAATGAAAATTTATAGTTCATAATAGATAAACAATTTAGTTGTAGCATCATGGTGAAAGAAAAGGGAGAGGATTTCTGAATCTCTGGAGAATGCTCTATGAAGTTAAATGACTTTTGCCTTCTTATCTATTAAAGAGCTGCCCTGGGCCATTACTTTACCATAAAGAGATTTAATTTGAACATTTCAAGTGTGTGCTTAATAGAAAGATTTTCTTTGCGAAGGGAAATAACCATTTGAGACTAAAATTTAATTTAAATATTATCCTGCAAACATTATAATATTATTTGGTGTCGAGCATAGTTTTACAAGAAAACACATTTGTATCAAACTGCAGTGTTCATTCTAGTGTTCCAAGCAGTGTTCAAGACACCCACGCATCGGAAAATTAGATGCCATAAAGGAATACAAGAACACTCAGGACCAGAAAAATCACAGTATTGAAATGAACCTTTTGAAGGAGATTATCAGTAAAGTACCTTGCAATTTCAAGAGTTATTCGGAAAGGGGGAAATAGTGAGATTCTTAAGAAAATATCTGTCATGTATAATTGTGTACAATGGTTTACATTCATAAGCAATGCTTTTAAAGAGTGGAGCTGAAGGGGGCTGCAAACCTATAGGTGGAAAAACAATATGAACTAACCAGTACCCCCATAGCTCATGTCTCTAGCTGCATATGTAGCAGAAGATGGCCTAATTGGCCATCATTGGCAGGAGAGGCCCCTTGGTCTTGCAAATTTTATATGACCCAGCACAGGGGAATGCCAGGGCCAAGAAGTAGGAGTGGGTGGGTAGGAGAGCAGGGGCAGGGGAGGGTATAGGGAACTTTCAGGATAGCAGTTGAAATGTAAATAAAGAAAATATCTAATAAAAAATAAAACTGCAAAAGAAACAAAAATAAAAATAAAAAAATAAAAGAAAAAAAGAGTTGTATATTAAAGCGACAACATTTGTAAAAATCTTGTACAGCATAGTTTCAGATGTAGGTCACTGAGAGAGAAAGAAATAGATTAATTCTTGTTTTCATAGATTTTGCAGGTGGTAGAAAACAAGATTATAATGAACTACATGTATAAAATTGCCCAGATATAGTCTAGTATAGAATTGAAAAAAAAAAGAAAGAAAGAAAGAAAAGAAAAGGAAAGGAAAGGAAAGGAAAGGAAAGGAAAGAAAAGAAAAGAAAAGAAAAGAAAAGAAAAGAAAAGAAAAGAAAAAAGAAAAGCCAAATGTTGGAGATAATATGGAAATGATTTCCAAAGAAATTTGAATTTATGTCTGGTATTTGAAAAGTCTGTAACCAAGAATACTACAGGCCACACATACCACAGTGATGAAAAGTATATATAAAGGGATCAAGAAACAAATGTCTAATAGGCAGTCAAAGAGTAGAATCTAAGTAGAGATGTAAAGGCCTTGTGCCATAGCACCTCCCATATCTCACTTTAGTAAAAACAAGTGTTTACTTCTTTGTTATGTTATGGACGAATCAAACACTGTCCACAGCTCTACAGCTTCTGCTTTGTCCTTTTGGTACCTTCTAAGACAAGGTTTATTTGGCACCTTATCATTTTGTTTCTCTGCTACTGTCTATATTCCTCCTATCAAGGAATTTTTCTACTAAAATTGTGTGTGTTATCGGGAAGCAAATGAGATAGAAACTTACAACGTGGAGATATAGAGTGATGGAAGGAGAGAGGTACTCCAGGTGAGTACTCTCAAGCAGATAAATGTCTAGAAAGAAGGGCATGAAAGCACATTCAATATTCTCCCTCATTTCCAAAAGATCACAGGAACAATATATTTTGAAACATAAGAAACACTTCTCCCTGACATAGTTTGGAATGCCTGACAAGAAAACAGAACATAAAGCTTGTACTCACCCATTTACACATATCACCATCAATGCCAGCAATTTCAATTTGCATACTCTACTTTCACTCTCTCACTCTGAAAACTGTGGAATAATAGAGAGGAAAAGGGTGGGGGACAGACAATGTGAAGCTCTTAAAGGAGTATAAAGCTGTTATACTCCATTTGATATATTTTACCTACTTTAAGATGAAAAGTTTAGCATATAGATCCTGTGAACTTATATTTTCAACAGATTTCATTCTTTTTACAGGCATTGGCAGATGTAACTGGTAGAACACTGAGTTCCAAGTTGGCCAATATATGCATGCCTTGGATGTGTCTATCAATGTTTTGTCATACACTATTCTGCATGTTTCCTTCTTTGTGCCTGGGAATGTGACAACCTAGGTACAGAATTTTGCTAGGAACAATTCTTATCTTAGAAAGATTAAGAAGAGACTCCCCCTTCAAACAAATGGGCTCGGATTCTCTGTAGATGCTTACCATGGTGTCCGTCTTTGGTATTGACGTGGGAATTCTCTTTATAGCCCTGGGAATGTTATTGCCTCTCTGTCTGTCTATGAGTGTTAATAAATATTTTAAGAACCTCTTTAGTCTCCTATAATTCATCTCAGAATACTATTCAAGCACCAACTTTTCTGAAATCTAGTATCTCAAATCAGAATTCCCAGAAAGCATAGATGTTTGATCCTCATCATTAACCTTAATAGTAGTAGTTTTGTGTAGCTAAAAAGATAAAGTGACTATATTTATAAATTTAATTTTCTAGTGATTTATAATTTTAGTTTTTTGCTTTCTTTTCTTTGGGTTTTGGTTTTTAGTAATTATTTGAATATTTTTTATGTTTAATTGAGAAAGTATTTCAGAGAGTTAAGCTTTTAGATAAATTGATGGATACAGTAGCATGACTTGATCTGGCATCATGTTGTATGGTCTTATGAAAGCACACTGCCAGGAAGAATAAGGCCTTTTTGTTCTTCTTCTGTTTACAGAGAAATAACCAGTAAGGCCACAGCATATCGTGACTGGGAGAATGAGTTTACATTAATTAGTGTTCCCTGCAGGCTGCACTTAGCCTCTAGGTAATGGAGTGCAAAATGAGACTTTTGACTATGCCACTAAGCTATTTAACTGGAATACGCTGCATAATTGCTCTGTTGTGCTTCTGCTCACTTGTGACATGTCTGACAATCCAGGGTGGTGGTAAGTGTTGACAAGTCTATGGGGTTCTGATATGGATAGGTAACTGTGAGCTTCTCCAAGGCCTGCAATATGACACAGGCTGCTCTGATCTTACTTGTGATTCTATTCAACTAAAATTCCAGAAAACTAGAATAGCCGAAACTTTTCTGAATCCTTTTTCATGACAGGTGACAAGTATATGATATGCCCTGACTTTGATTATCCTTGATTTGTTTAAGCTTCTCTAGAATATATTCTATTGTTCTCCTATGGCACAAATCTTATATCTCCTTTGGCTATGGATGTACTGGGTAATTTAAAATATTAGAAGAAGCAGATGGTATATCAACATTCGAAGCTTAAATTGTTATGATATATGCAGGATTAACACACATAATGTTCTGTGCATTGTGAAAGGTCTGTTGAAAGCAAATGACTTAAAATCCCATTAGGATAAAAATAACTGTAAATGTTTTTAAGCAAGAGCTGGGGGAGGCTGAATGAATAAAGTTCTTTCTATTAAAGCATAAGGATATGAATTTGGATCCACAATGTAAAATTCAAAAGTGGGATATCTATAATACTAACACTAAATCAGGGTGCAGCAAGCTGGGGAGGAGCCCTGTGACTTACAAGCCATCAAGTCTACAGAGGTCCTATTGCAATAAAATCTTGAGTGATTAAGGTTACACATCAGTCATAGACAGAGATAGACAGACAGACAGACAGACAGACAGACAGACAGACAGACAGACAGACAGAGAGAGGTAGAAAGAGAGAGGGAGAGGGAGGGAGGGAGAGAGAGAGAGAGAGAGAGAGAGAGAGAGAGAGAGAGAGAGAGAGAGAGAAACAATTCAAAAAAATCAAAAAGCATCATAGAATCAAAAAGTTTTAAATAGGAAATACACTAAGGAATCTTAACAAAATGTCTTTATAATGAGCTATGTGGTTTTTAGAAAAAAATCAAATGAAATGTATGCCTGAATTACAGAAAATGAGTCAACTGAGACTATACATTCACTCATAAACTGTTCCTTCCTTCACCCTAAAAATTGTATGTGCCTAATAATTCAACCATAGAGATTATAAATTATCACATGGTAGATGGCTAGAGGGTATGAAATCAACATTGAGAACAGAAAATCTCTGGTGTTTTGAAGACTAATTTTGTTAGTGGAAAGACTTAAGTTTCTGGAATTTGATGCTTAGGGAATATAAAAGTAAAGGCAATGATAAAGTAGAAAGACTGCATTGAATTCTAGCAATTACTAGCATCTGACAGTTGTTCTTCCAACACATGTGGTATAGATTTGCTCTGTTCTTACATCATTCTACTTGACCTTCTTCTGAAAAAAAAAAATCCTGATCCTGTGGAACAACAAGGCAATGACATGGAATATGTCAGTGTCTTTGTTGAACTTTTAACACTAGTAACAATAAAAATAAAAGTGAGATGTTTCCTATTTTCGTGTCCCTCAACTTTTGTTCAACAAATTTCCTATTAATAGAATTTTAATTGTTCATAATTAGCTCTCATGAAGCACAATTATAATGTATAGATCTTGAGTGTCAAATCTACCCATATATAAATTCATTGATTGGTAAAATGTAGAAAAGAACTGTTGAAAATAAAAATGAATACCATTAGATTTTGATACATATTTTTGAGTAAGAGAGGGTGTCTCACATATCCCAAATAACTTCAAAACTTATGCTTAATCAAGGTCTTCACACTCTTCTAATCCTTCTATTTCCATCTTCCATGTGATAAGATTACAAGTGGGAATAGTATTCCTGCTTTACTCAGTGCTGAAGAATGCAATTGGTGATTCCTGCAGATTAATCAAGTACTCTATGAGTGGACCTATATCTTCAGCCCCAGATATATTTTCAAATAACTCTTGAAAAGTAGCTATAGTAAGTGATATTCTTACTCTCACCTTAGATATATCAATAGGTTATTCATCACTTAACTAAATCACTTAACTAATACCCACTGGATATATAATTAACTTCTTATTTCAAGGTGAATATCTATGATTTCTAATTATTTTGAGCTGTTGATGTTATTTTTCCTCTGTGTTGATTTTTACTTTACTGCTTTGAACCAATTGATGCTAATGCTTAATTATCTTCTTATTTCTGAATATACATATATTTTATTTATCTGTTTCATCATCATTGTAGAAAATCACCTGCATTTGTCACATGTACGACTGTAATTTATAGCTGGTGCATCTGTGCTTATTCTATATATCCTAATCCTAATTTAGTTCATATATTTACAGGGAACTTTACCCAAGTATATAACTACTATACCTATTCCTGATCTTTTAAGCTATTTTCTCCTTTAAGAAGAAAACTACTACCATACATAGGGTGAAGTTTTGCTGGAGGACAAGTTATTGGCTAATGTAGTATTTTGTCTTCTCCCTTATAAATCTCAGAATAATTGTAGAGTGCAGCACCCTGATATAAAGATTAAGTATAGGGAACTGTGAACATTGTTTCACTCTTGCTTTTGGGACTGAATATACTTTGTTTTTGTGCTTGGTCATCTAGTTCTTTCAGGAGCATAAAGCTCAGAGAAGATGGCAGTAAGAGTCACTTGAATGAACAATGACATAGGGAACATGCAGAGAGAACTCCATTGACCCTTGCTAGGGCTCCCAGTTCTTGATGTGACACTATGGATCCTGACTCTTTATAAACAATAGCATGGTGTTACATGATTTGATGTGGAGGTGTTTTTTGTCAGTAGGCTATACTTAAGGATATATGAGACAAAACTGTATCTACTGCATACAGCAAGTCTGCCTTGAGTCTGTAGAAGAGACAAGAGACTTTGCCCCCCTTTCTTTTTCACTTTCTTTAAATCCCCTCTGTACTTTACATTGTCTTTGAGTCACAGACTCTTCTTCAAATTCTGTAGTGTGTTAGATCTCTGCACACTGTTCCTTTGCATTATACTTTTGTGTCCCCGTATGATTTTCATTTTACTTTAAAGTTTCAAAATATGTTCACAGATGTGTTTGTAATTTCATCTTAACCTTGGCAAAGATAACCTGCCGCTTGTATCCTAGACTCCCTGCTGCCTGATGGTGCTTGCCCTTGGGTGTTGGAGACCACAAAGCATGGAACCCACGGCTCAGACTCTGGGAGCAAGTGAGAACTCTGAAGAAAAGAGCACATTATACCCTTCCCCTGTGCCCCATTGGTCCCAAGTAAGCATATCTGCCAAGTGGCGGTTCCTGATTGACTGGAATTGTCTGAGACACCAATATTTAGGCTCTCATACAGTCTTCACGTAGGTCATCACTCAAGAGTTGCCTTCAAGGCAACGTGCCCCAGACGTTTATGCCACTGCTTCATCAGTGGGGCCTGACATTCATCCTACAATTACACATCATTAATAGCTCATGCTGGTTATATATAGAAAAGAAATAATTTCTTAACTTTCTACCTAGTTTAAAATCTCTCTTTAAATATGCCATGTAATATCTTTCTGCATTAATATAACCACTTCTGTTTCTCTTTTAAAAATAAGCAAGAGCAGAAGTAAATACTGTGTTTTGTTTCTACTGAGTATTTTTGGCTAGTATTTTTAATTGTTGACAGATATATTTTTTTTTGTCTAATGAGTGAATGATCAGAAGAACAGATACTTGAATTAAAAGAAGGGACAGAGGGGCATGGCACACATGAATCTCCCTGGGAGGGTGTAAAATCATATTTTATAAATGAATAGGGCAGAAGGAACTGAGACCAGGAGGATCAGGTAGGGAGAGGGAGAGATGTGTGGTTGGGGTAGGGAATGTGAGGAGAGATATCTAGAATCAAGGGCTGGTTTGAAGACAAGTACAGTGAAAACAGCCTAAAATATATTGAAAAATCTCATGAAGTCTTCACATAATGGGGAAAGAGAGTCCCATCTGTCCATCTCTTGTCATAAAATGACACTTTCATTACTGGCATTGTGTTTCATACAATTAAGTTGTTAGCCAAAGGAGTCCCAGGGAAACTCACAAACAAACTAGGCTGTTGTCAATCCAGTAGTTGCTCTCTACAAATAGACAATAAGGCCTCATTTCTGAAGACAACCCACACAACTAACTGAAAATAGAGTTGTTGAGCTGGTGCTTACGTGGAAACTTGACCCCTTTTTCAGATGGGAAGGTACTCTACAGGTTACCAAAAGAAAATCTTAAAATGCCATCTCAGCCACAAAACAGTATATCTACAATTTGTCCTGCCTGCAAAATATCCTTGGACAATGATGGGTGACACATAATTTATGAAAGTCACTAACCAATATTCGATTTGAATTAGGTCGACTTTGTGAGAAGAAACCTATACAAAACACTGTTTGGGTAACCAAACATCAGTGACTAGATAACCCAGAGACCTTGGGTTTTACCCAGGTAAAAACACTGCAGTTGATTACCAAATACAAAGTAGTGAGACATGTAATATCACAATACCATTATATGGATAGAGCATGAGTGTGTGTGTGTGTGTGTGTGTGTGTGTGTGTGTGTGTGTGTGTATGCAAGTGTGTGCAAGCATGCATGCTCTTGTGTATGTTTCACAAATTTATGTATGTAGCAAAAATTACCAGAAATAGGACATTAATTTTAGAGAAATGAAGGGGCTGTATAGGAAGTATCAAAAGTAGAAAATATATAATTATAATTTAATTTCAAAGAAAATATAAAAATAAAAACACCTCCTCTACTAATATCTAAGGATCACTTGAGATATCATTATTTTATTGAGCATAAATTATGTTTCACTTGTTAGAACTGCTTTTTACAGAGGTTACTTTGTTCCTCTTTTCTTTTAATTAAGCATATCACTCAAGTTTATCATTATCTTTGACTTGCATTCCCTTTCAGTATGAATCAATAGAATCAATAATACTTATAGTTCATGAAGTGGTTTTTTTTCAATTTTTATTAGATATTTTCTTCATTTACATTTCAAATGCTATCCCAAAAGTCCTCTATACCCTCCCCCTGCCCTGCTCCCCTACCCACCCACTCCTGCTTCCTGGACCTGGCATTCCCCTGTACTGGGGCGATGAAGTATTTTACTTTTAGAAGTCAGTGATGAATTTATTTTGTAGAAGGCATAAGGACCACAAAGGTGAATAAGGAATATATATATATATATATATATATATATATATATATATATATATATATATGATATCATGTTAATTGAGTGTCATGTGATATTTTAATAAGTGTATAAATTATGGAGTTTTTAAATGATATTAAATATAAATATATTCTAAATATTTATTATTTATTAAAACACCAAACGACTTCTTTCATTTTGTTGAAGTATACAGTATACATAATTATCTATGGTCATTGTACTATGAGATGTATACTAGAACTCTTTGCTAACTATAACTTACTACACATTATATACCATATCCTTCCTGGAGCGACTCTTCATAGTTTCTACTTATCACCACTCTCTTCCTGAAAGCAAAACTTTATTGTATTCTGCACCTATGTCTCATTTGATACTTGTCTTTCTAGGTCTGCCTTTTTACCATTACCACAGGGATGGCTCTGTTTCCATCCCCACTCTCATGGTTGAGAGGCTTTAGTCATTTTAATATTCACTTTTTTTTTTATCAACTTAGACTATATTTTCTATTTGTAATCTTTATCAGTTCATGTTTGCTTTGCTGCCATTTCCTATCTAATTTTTTTCCCAAATAATTTTTTATTATTATTATTTTCTTTATTTACATTTCAAATGCTATCTAATTTAATCAATCTTGAAATAAACAGAGAAGTGAACATGCCTTTTTGACATATCTTCTTTGTTTTTCAAAATGTTAATAGAACTCCCAGAAGAGTTGGTTTATAGCGACATTCACAGTGAAAGGAATGGGCCATCTCCATAGGAGTTTTTGATCAAGGGCTTCTCCAAAAGTCTTCTGTGCAATACAAATTATTGCCAATGCCCTTGGTTATCCACTCTAAGTATGAAGATTCTGTTTCTAAAAATCCCTTGCCTTGCACTTTGGCTGCTGAAAATTGAGAAATTGATCTCAACCCATCCTGGAAATATCCTCCTCACAACCTGGTATTCAAAGTATATAACAATGCTTTTCAAGTTACCAGGTATGTGTCTGTATGTGTGTGCAGTATCATCAAACATATTACCAAGTGCTGGATCCTGTATTCTACAGGACATATCTAAAAGACAATCTGTGCACCCTGGCACAACAATGACATGTCTTGAGTAACTAACGGGGTTCTGATTGATATGAGGCCTGTTCTACAACAGGTAATTTCATGTCTGTCACTATAATCCTTGTCAAAAGCTCATGAATAAAATGTCATATTGTCTCCTAAATTATGTTTAAATTTGTAGACTGGGGCTACTATCAATTTTGATCACACAACCTTTTTCATTTTCATAACATAGCATCAATGTTATGATGTATGTCTGGCCTAAAGCTGGTCATAACCTCAACTCATGTTCAGAGAACATCACAGAAGAGGATGTAGAAAGGATGTCAGATTTAAAGACTAAAAAAGATTGTCATGTCTGGGCTTAATATGCCCTCATATTCAAAATCTCAGACCAGCTAAGATTACCAGCTAAAGACCTGTCCAAAGCCAATGTAGTCAAAATTCTGGCATAGATGGAAAATACTGCTCTGGTCCATACCTTACTGAGGAGCAATTGGCTGTTGGATAACTACTATTGAAGGTAGAAAGCAGAATCTTTTCTCTCACTCTGTCCCTCTCTGTCCCCCCCTTTCTTTCTCTTGTATGTATGTGTGCTTCTGTGTATAAGAGAGGGAAAGAGAGACAGAGTCAAAGACAGAGAGACCGAGATACAAAGTGACAGAGAGTGACAAAGCTGTCCTCACATAAAGAAAAACTCACAAGACACAACATCTTTCTTTTAAATAAGACATTATGTTCATAAACTGAGGCCAGTATAATTGCTTATTTATGTACTCATGCAATATTGAATACTGAATACCAATATTGATAGAAGAAAATCAAAGGGTCACCAATCTAGACACAGAAAATAGTGTTGCCATGTGTTTTATGAAGGGCTTTAGTTTTTGTAAATGGCAAACATGAAGATAAACTTACTTTATTGTTCATCAAAACTAATTTTTTTTTTTTTTTTTTTTTTTTTTTTTGGTTTTTTGAGACAGGGTTTTGCTCTGTATAGCCCTGGCTGTCCTGGAACTCACTTTGTAGACCAGGCTGGCCTCGAACTCTGAAATCTGCCTGCCTTTGTCTCCTAAGTGCTGAGAGTAAAGGTGTGTGCCACCACGCCAAGCTCTCCCTCAAAACTTTTAAGTGTTTATGTCCAATAGGTATCCTGCTGTATGCCATAACTCATGACTGTTGACATATACATTATGTGACCTTATTTGTTGGTATAAGTACAGTTTATTTGATATAATAATTCAAGATAGTAGTTGAATTTTAGCATGCTATATTTTGTAGATTTATAGTCAATGCTTAATTAACCAATTATTTCTTCACAGAATTTGATTTTTTTTCACTATTGTTGAAAAAATAGTTGGCAGATCATTGAAATTTCAGAAAGAAATTTTTGGACTGAACCCAGGGTCTTACATATATGTAGTATGTTCTACAATGGAGTTGCTAATACCTATAGTATTATTATTGGCTTAATTTAAAGACAAAATATATGTGACAATTCAGGATATTTTTCTACTTGAAAATATTTAAGGATTCGTGTAACCTATTCCTTTCTTTTCAGTTTTCACGCTGCCAACATAAATCTGTTCTCTTTATTCTTTTCAGTTATTTAGTAAGTTAGAATTTATGAAGTGTGTTCTGAACATTTTATACATATTAAAATAAAAAGATTCTCATTTTTATTCTAATTTTTTCTCTTTGGACACATTGTTCCCTCAATTTTATAATATGATATTTAGTATAATTTGTTCAACTGACCATAATTTAAAGATGCATTGTAGTGGCTATTCCTGGTTGTCAACTTGACTATATTTGAAATGAACTACAATCCAGAATTGGAAGGCTCACCAGTGAACCTAATCTGGAG
>NC_034592.1:82706116-82733616 GCF_900095145.1 Mus pahari
TGGCCTTTTTGTCTTGTTGACAGTGTCTTTTGCCTTACAGAAGCTTTGCAATTTTATGAGGTCCCATTTGTCAATTCTTGATTTTACAGTACAAGCCATTGGTGTTCTTTTGAGGAATTAGGTTTTTTCAAATAATCAAGGACTTTTTTCTCATAATTGTGAATGAGGAAGATAGAGATGGAGTATTCTTTGGGTTCTTTGAATTAGGAACAAAGGCAATGATCATAGCTTGATAGATAGTTATATCTAAATTATTATTTTGCTTGAACATTTAAAAAAGAATATATTTTTATCTTTCTCCCTATTTTATTAGTTTTCAAACATTTACTTTATTTTTTTCTTTTTATTTATTCTTTAATCTTTTTTTATAGTCCAGACTTTATCCTCCTCCTGGTTCTGTATCAATTGAATATAGTACTCAAAGTTCTAGCTAAAGAAATAAGAAAATACATGTGGATCAGGGGAATAAAAATTGGAAACGAAGAATTCAAGGTATCACTATTTACAGATGATGTGATACTATACGTAAGATACCCCCAAAAAATCTACGAGAGAAATTCTACAGCTGACAAACAACTTCACCAATGTGGCTAGATATAAAATTAACTCAATCAAATAAGTACCCTTCCTCTATACAAATGATAAACAGGCTGAACAAGAAAGTAAGGAAACAACACCGTTCACAATAGCCACACACAGTATAAAATATCTTGGTGTAACTCTTACCAAGCAGGTGAAAGATCTTTATTACAAGAATATCAAACCTCTGAAAATAAAAATCAAAGACGACCTCAAAGATGGAAAGACCTCCCATGCTCATGGATTGGCAGAATTAATATAGTCAAAATGGCTATCTTGCCCAAAGCAATCTACCTCTTCAGTGCAATCCCCATCAAAACTAACTCAATGCTAGAGAGGGAAATTTGCTAATTTATCTTGAGTAACAAAAAAACCTAGGAAACAAAAACTATTCTCTACAATAAAAGAACCTCTGGTGGAACCACCATCCCCGACCTCAAGCTGTACTACAGAACAGTTATGATTAAAAGCTGCATGGTACTGGTACAGTGACAGACAGATAAATGGACTAGAATTGAAGACCCAGAGATGAACCCACACTCCTATTGTCATTTGATCTTTGACAAAGGAGCTAAAGCCATCCAGTGGAAAGTAGACAGCATTTTCAACAAATAGTGCTGGCTCAACTGGCAGTTAGCATGTAGAAGAATGCAAATTGATCCATTCTTATTTCCTTGTACAAAGCTCAAGTCTAAGTGGATCAAAGAACTCCACATAAAACCAGAGACACTGAAATTTATAAAGGAGAAAGTGGGGGAGAGCCTCAAAGATATGAACATGAGGAAAAATTCCTGAACAGAACAGTAATGGCTTGTGCTATAAGATCAATAATCTACAAATGGGACCTCAAAATTTTTCAGCTTCTGTAAGGCAAAGGACACTTTCAATAAGACAAAATGGCAACCAACAGATTGGGAAAAGATCTTTACCAATCTTAAATCCAATAGTGGGCTAATATCCAATATGTATAAATAATTCAAGAAGTTGGACTCCACAAAACCAAATAACCTTTTTTTAAAATGGGGAACAGAGATAAACAAAGAATTGTCAACCGAGGAATACCGAATAGCTGAGAAGTACCTAAAAAATGTTCAATATCCTTAATCATCAGGGAAGTGCAAATCAAAACATCCCCGAGATTCCACCTTACACCAGTCAGAATGGCTAAGATCAAAAAATCAGGTGACAGCAGATACTATCATGGATGTCAAGAAAGAGAAACACTCCTCCATTACTAATGGGATTGCAAACTGGTACAACCACTCTGGAAATCAGTTTGGCGGTTCCTCAGAAAATCCAACATAATTCGATCAGAAGATCTAGTGATACCACTCCTGGGCATATACCCAGAAGATGCTACAACTTGTAATAAGGACACACACTCTAATATGTTCTTAGCAGCCTTATTTATAATAGCCAGAAGCTGGAAAGAACTCAGATGTCCCTCAACAGTGGAATAGATACAGAAAATGTGATACATTTGCACAATGGTGTACTACTCAGCTATTAAAAACAATGAATTCATGAAATTCTTAGACAAGTGGATAGATCTGGAGGATATCATCCTTAGTGAGGTAAGCCAATCACAAAAGAACACACATGATATGCACTCAATAATAAGTGGATATTATCCAAGAAGTTCAGAAAACCCAAGATACAATTTGTAAAACATGAAACTCAAGAAGGAAGACCAAAGTGTGAACACTTTGATCCTTCTTGGAATGGGGAACAAAATATCCATGGAAGGAGTTACAGAGACATAATTTGGAGAGACTGAAGGAATGACTATTCAGAAACTGCCCTACCTGGGGATCCATACCATAAACAACCACCATACCCAGACACTATTACAGATGCCAACAAGAACTTGCTGACAGGAACCTGATAGAGTCTCCTGAGAATCTCTGCCAGTGCCATACTAATACAGAAGTGGATTCTCACAATCATCCATTAGATGGAGCACAGAGTCCCCAATGAGGGAGCTAAAGAAAGTAGCCAAGGAGCTGAAGGGGTTTGCAGCCCCCTAGGAGGAACAACAATATGAACTAACTAGTAACCCCAGAGCTCCCTGGAATTAAACCACCAGTCAAAGAAAACACGTGGAGGGACTTGTGACTCTAGGTACATATGTAGCTGAGAATGGTCTAGTAGGTCATCAATGGGAGGAAAGGTCCTTGGTTCTGTGAAGGTTCTGTGCATCAGAATAGGGGAATGCCTGGGCCAGGAAGCAGGAGTAGGTGGATAGCAGGGGCCAGGTAGAGGATAGGGGATTTTCATATGGGAAACTAGGAAAGTGGATAATATATGAAATGTAAATAAGGAAAATACATAATTAAAAAAAAAAAGAATAAATGAACCTCTAGGGGAATCGCCATTCTTAAACAGTACTACAGAGCAATTAATGATAAAAAGCTTCATGGTATTGGTACAGAGATTGACAAGTCAATCAATGGAATATAATTCAAGACATTGAATTAACTCCACATACTTATGGACATTTGATATTTGACAATGAAGCCAAAATTATACAATGGAAAAAAGACAGTATCTTCAATAAATGGTGCTGGTCCAAGTGAGAGTCTATATGTACAAAATAAAAATAGATTCATATTTATCCCTTTCCACAATGCTCAAGTCCAAGTGGATCACGGACATCAACTAAAACCAGACAAACTGAATGGAATAGAAGAAAAAATGGGAAAGAACATTTTGCTCATTGGCACAGGGGAAATTTCCTAAACAGAACTCTAATAGCTCAGGCTCTAAGATCAACAGTTGATAATTGGGTCTCATATAACTGATATCATAAGGCAAAAGACAGAGTCAATAGGATAAGCCAGCAATATATAAATTAGGAACAAATTTTCACCAATCCAACATCTGATATAGGGTTAATATACAAAATATATAAAGAACACAAGAAGCTGTCCTCCAAAAAACCAAATAACCCAATTTAAAAATGGGGAATACAGCTAACATGAGAATTTCTAACTGAGAAATCTCGAATGGCTGAGAAGCACCTAAAGAAATATCAACGTCCTTAGTCATCCAAATCAAAAATTGGACCCTGTAATTCCATATTACACCAGAATGTCTCAGATCAAAACCACATGGCAAGGATGTGGGGAAAGAGGAACATTCGTCCACTTCTGGTGGGGCTGTAAGCTGGTATGACCAGTTTGAAAATCAATTTGCCAGTCCCTCAGAAAATTGGAAATTGTTCTACCTGAAGACCCAGCTATACTACTCTTGGGCAAATACCCAAAAGCTGCTCTACCATATCACAAGGACATATGCTCTACTATATTCATAGCAGCCTTATTCATTGTAGCTAGGAGCTGGAAACAGCCAAGATGTCCCTCAGCATAGGAATGGATTTAGAAAATGTGGGACACTTACACAGTGGAATATTACTCAATTATTAAAAATGAGGACTTCGTGAATTTTGTAGGCAAATAGATGGAACTAGAAAATTCCATTCTGAGTGAGGTAACTGATAAGTCTATAATAGCCCAAAAGCCCAGAATATCCATGACAAAACTCATAGACAATACAAAGCTTAACAAGAAGGAAGAACAAATTGTGGATGCTTCAATTCCACCTAGAAGGGGAAACAATATAATTAAGTAATCACTGGAAGTAGAGGACTGTAGGGTCCTCAGTGGGAGATGTAAGGGCAGGGGGAAAGGGTAGCTATGGAAAGACGCAGGAAAGAACTCTAGAGACCCAGGAGAATGAATAGAAATATGTATCTGTTGGGGGTGGTGGTTACCACTAGAAAGGCCCAGATGTCAGGGATGTAAGAGGTTCCCAGGACCCAAGGGGGAGGACATTAGCTAGAAAAAAAAAGGGGGGGGGTAGATAGAACCTGAAGAGACTACCTCTAGTAGAGTGGCATGGCCTCCAGTTGAGGGAAGTAGCCACCCACCCATGTCAAATTTTGAACCCAGAGTTGTACCTGTCTAAAGGAAATGCACAAACAAGACTGCTCTACCATGAGACTCATCCCATCTGCAGATACCAATACCCAGAACTATTGCTGATGCCAAGATGTGCTTGAAGATAGAAGCCAGGTAGTTTTGACCTCTGAGAGGCTTTGCCATCACCTGACTAAGACAGATGCAGACACTCATAGCCAACCATTGCATGGAGTCCGAGGACCACAATGGAAGAGATAGGGAAGGACCACAGGAGCTGAAGGAAATTGCAACCCATTGGAAGTACAACAATATCAACTAACCGGACCCTTCAGAGTTCCCAGGGACTAAACCATCAACCAAAGAGTATACATGAGTGGGCCCATGGCTCAAGCTACATATATAGCAGAGGATTGCATTATCTTGTGTATATGGGAGGGAAGGAACTTGGTATTGTGGATGCTTGTTGGCTCAGTGAAGAGGGATGCTAGAGGGGTGAAGTAGGACTGGATGGGTGGGTAGGTAGGAAAGTACTCTCTTAGAGGCGAAGGGGAAGGGGGCATGGATTCAGGCATTGTCAATGGGAGACCAGGAAGGGTGACAAATTTTGAATTGTAAATAAATAAAATTATTATTTTTTTTTAATAAAAGAAAGCCAAAAAAATCTTCTACAACTGTTAATAGTATTTGGATTGACCAGCTGGTTTTAGTTTTGACTGTTGATATCAAATATAGCAAATAATGGTTTTAATAGTTTTATTTGTTTGAGATGATAAAATTTATTTTTAAATTAGTCTGATTAAATTACATTCAATAAATTACTAAACTTGGATTTTTAGTCCATTATCAAATCCTATTAAAAATGTGCAGCTTTTGGACTTAAATTACCTTCATTCACTTGTTAAATTAAATAAAAAGGTACCTTAATAATTTAAATGTTTTAATCACCATATCTAATCTCATAATATTTTAAAATTTGACATGATTTTCATTGAGTCTATAAAGCAAGGCATTTCTTCATACAACTCCCAAGAGAGTTGTTCTGTGAACAAACACATTGCTCTTCCCTGAGTGTGATGGAATTTTTGATGGGGTGCAATATAAAAGGAATATCTAACATTCCTTTCAAATTACCAAAGGAAAACTTTGTAGAGATTCTATTTTATAGGTGGCCACATTTTAAGTTGTACTTCTTTTTATTATTATTATTATTATCATTATTATTATTATTATTTTCTTTATTTACATTTCAAATGCTATCCCGAAAGTTCCCTATACTTCCCCCCACGGCCCCTGCTCTCCTACCCACCCATTCCCACTACTTGGCCCTGGCCTTCCCCTGTGCTGGGTCATATAAAGTTTGCAAGATCAAGGGGCCTCTCTTCCCAATGATGGCCGATTAGGCTATCTTCTGCTACATATGCAGCTAGAGACACAAACTCAGGGGGTACTGGTTAGTTCATATTGTTGTTGCACCTACAGGGTTGCAGCCCCCTTCAGCTCCTTGGGTACTTTCTCTAGCTCCTCCATTGGGGGCCCTGTGTGATGAATGTAGCAATGAGACTCATATTCATGAGTGTGTTTTGGAAATTATGGAAGTCATGATATAGTTTTGGAAATTATGATATATACAGACCATAGAGTTGTTTTTAAAATGGGAAACTGAGAAGGTATAGAAAGATTCCCCGGAGGGAGACCCTCACTCAAGTCTCGGGAATAGTGTGCACCCAGTAAGACACTGAGACCGAACTTGCTGTAATCACACAAGGAAGCTTATTGAGCTCAGGCCAGCATGCTGGGGTCGAAACTCATACGCCACATAGGGGTAGAGGAGTTCGACCCCAACCCAAACTTTTTACAAGCTTATAAAGGCAAAAACCACAAAAGAGGGGGAGGACAAGGGGAGGAGATAGGGGAAGTCCAAAACCACAATTTTACTCAACAGTTAGGTCATGCCCTACATTGAGCAACACACCTGGGGCATTAGGACATTCCACAGAGGGCGTTGGGCATTCCACAGAGGGCGTTGGAACATTGTGGTTATTCCAGGAAACTTTTACTTAAGAAAGTTCCGGGAACAATTGTGTAGCAAGGGACTAGGGTGTAGCCAGGGACTAGGGCCCGAGGGTGAAAAGTTCATGTTCTTACAGACAGCTAGTATTTTTTTTATTCTTCAGTATTATTTTAACTTTGCTTTTCTACCTTCTCACTAATGTGGCAAGGCTAAGAAATATGCCACAGATAATCAAGTTGGAAAGTCATTTAGTTTGGCCAGTAAGTAAAATGTCTTTCTTGGGTGATGGGAGCCAATCCACATGACACCAGATCTAACATATACGTTTTTCTAATGAATGTGTAAAGGCTGGTTATCCATGAAAACATGTACATGCAAGTAATATTAAACAGTGTTACAGGTTGAACATGTTATATTTATGTATTTAGAATTATATGCTCCCCAACCAGCATTTACATGCACATACCCACATTCTTCAACAACATCAACAAAAAGAAAAATAAAAATTAAGTAACAAAAAAGAGAACATTAGTGTGAAAGAGAGTAAAGGATACACATGGGATGGATTGGAATCAGGACCAAGTGACAGAATAATAATCTCAAAAATTAAAATAAAATAAAATCTCAAAAACGAAATAGAAGCCAGATTTTCTAGAATATAGTTGTGTGGCTCTTTAAATGAGCACGGCAACTTTTTCATTCTTGCCTTAAATTTTATGTAAAAACTCACTAGAAATTACAAAGCAAGGTATATATTTTGTTTTAGAGAAATATCACCAAAGTAGTTTCTTTGTGCATACACTGCAACCACTTTTCCCACTGATCCTCCTTCAGAAGCTTCTCATTTTTTTTATTTTATTTTTAAAAGTTATATTTTCATGTATGAAAATGAAAATTGTTAAAACTTTGATTCATTATTCTACCACTTTATTCTAAAGGATATTTTAATTTGAAAATTTGTTTTGATTTGCATTTCCCTGATGACTAAGGATGGTGACCATTTTTTTAGGTGCTTCTTGGCCATTTGATATTTCTCAGTTAAAAAGTCTTTTTTTTAGCTCTGTACCCCATTTTTAATAGGGTTATTTGGTTCTCTGGAGTCTTGAGTTCCTGTATGTATTGGATATTAGCCCCCTAACAAATTTAGGATTGGTAAAGATCTTTTCCCAATTTGTTGGTTGCCTTTTTATCTTATTGACAATATCCTTTGCCTTACAGAAACTTTGCAATTTTATGAGGTCAGATTTGTTGATTATTGATTTTACAGTACAAGCCAAATCAAAACAACCCTCGAGGTTCTCAGATGACAGCAAATGCTGGTCAGGATGTGGAGAAAGAGGAACACTCCTCCATTGCTGGTAGGAATGTAAGCTGGCACAACCCCTCTGGAAATCAGTTTGGAAAATTCTCAGAAAATTGGACATAGTATTACCTGAGGACCTAGCTATACCACTTCTGGGCATACATACCCAGAAGCTGTTACAACTTGTAATAAGGACATATCCTCCACTATGTTCATAGCAGCCTTATTTATAACTGCCAGAAGCTGGAAAGAACCCATCTGTCCCTCAACTGAGGAATGGATAGAGAAACTGTGGTACATTTACACAATGGAATACTACTCAGCTGTAGCCTCCCCCAGCCTTGTGCAGGTTGGCTCAGACCTGTTCTGCCATTGTGAATGAGACCACCTAGGGTGGAGTCTTCATACCTAGATAGGTCTATTGTTCTGCCATCTGAGCTCTTCTCCATGATACCTCTACCTACTGAGAGGCTGAACCTCTCTTTTCCTGAGACATTCCTGAGATAAGCTGACAGCCTGGTGACTGGTGACCAAGTGTTAACAACTTTGGCAGAACAAGTGCTAACAGAATCCTGGTGTGTGTGTGGGGGGGTATGGGCCCTCCCCCGTTTATAAGTTCAGACTCTTGACTAAGCCGTGGGGCCTTGATAGGTATCTGTCTTGGTATTTCTCCCTCTATTTCCTCCTATATAGCTCCAGCCTCCTTTCAGGAACCCAGTTCATGTGGCTCTGGGCAGCTATGCTACACTCAGCTATTAAAAATGATGAATTCGTGAAATCCTTATGCAAATGGATAGAGCTAGAAAATATCATCCTGAGTGAGGTAACCCAAATACAAAAGAAAACACATGGGTACGCACTCACTGATAAGTGGATATTAGCCCAAATGCACCAAATAACCAGGATACTACTCACAGACCACATGAAGCTCAATAAGAAGCAAGACCAAAGTGCTTTAGTCCTTCTTAGAAGGGGAACAACATACTCTTAGGAACAAATATGGAGATAAATGTAGAGCAGGGACTAAAATAATGGCCACCCAGAGACTGTCCCACCTGGGAATTCATCCCATATACAGTTACCAAACCCAGACACTATTGTGGATGCCAGTAAGTGCATGCTGAAAGGAAACTGATAGGGCTGTTTCCTGAAAGAGTCTGCCAGAGCCTTACAAATATAGAGCCAGATATAAGCAGTGAACCATTGAACTGAGCATGTGGTTCCTAATAGAGGAGGCAGAGAAGGGACTGAAGGAGTTGAAAGGGATTGGAACCCCACAGGAAGAACAACAATATCAACCAACAAGAACCCCCCCCCCCCCGATCTCCCAGGGACTAAGCCATCAGCAAAGGAGTACACATGGCTCCAGCTGCATATGTATCAGAGGATGGCCTTGTCATGCATCAATGGAAGGAGTGGAATTATGAAGGCTCAATAGATGCCCCAGTGTAGGGGAATCCAGGGTGGGGAGGTGGGAGGGGTTGGGTGGGTGGTGGAATACCCTCATAGAAGCAGAGGGAGGAAGGATGCTGATAGGGTTTTTCAGGAAGGGAGGGAAACCAGGAAAGGGGCTAACATTTGAAATGTAAATAGAGAAAATATCCAATAAAAAAAAGAAAATTTGTATCTAGTAAATTTTTATACTTGTTGAGATGATTGTAAAATTACTGTTCTTTGTTCCCTCAAGCTTTTAATCAATTCTCTCATTATCAATATGTAATATAATAGAGCCATAATTATTGCAGTTACTAATAAAGCAGACATGACAGGTCTTTGTCTTTTCAAGATCAAGATTGAGACTTTTGTCACATAGTAGACATTAAAAATGGTATAATTTTTTTCAAAGACAGAGAATATAAAATGATCAGATTATCATATTACGTAATTCATTAGAGGTGTTTTTAGCTCAGTTAACCCTCACTGACCACTGATCAGTAGCAGGTCCAGCAGGCTCACCCATGTTTTGCACAGATTAGTAGGAACTGCCTGTAGAAACAATGAATATTTAAGTTTAATTTAATATTATTTTTTACCATAAAGTCTAATATTTAGAGTATGGGTCTAAGTTGTAGCCAGCTTACAGCATTTTAGATTTACTGTTTTGAAAACTGAAGTTTTCTAGCATGGGGAATCTGAAATTATCTTTGGAGTTCTCCATTTTACTGAGCAGCTTGACGAGTATAGGTGTATGCAACTTCTTATGCCCATATATGTTTTCTCTTTCCTTTCATTTGCCTACGAATTGTTGTAAATTTTCATAAAATTTTGTGCTACCTTGTTCTCATCTTCAAGATTCATTGTCCTCTATTTCTGTACAGAAAAGTCGCTCAATTCAATCACTGATCCCTTTGTCCCTTTGTACTTTTAAAATAAGCTGGGAATTTTCTTTCTTTCCATACTATGTCTCCCTTCAAGAACTTCCCCTTACTTTGATAACACATTCATCTTTCTCAAATGCAAATTTGCTCATGAAGCTTCTGCTTATATCCCCTTCATTAAAGTCTCTGGAAAGAATTGACACTTCTTTGATGGTACAAAGGTCCTTTAGTGAGTGAACCTGATCATTTTATCTGATACACTGAGTGCAATTTTAGAAGTCATGCTCACATGCTATTGCATATGTACTCTCATTTCTTGACTTTTTTTTTTTTTAGCTGTCATCTACAGAGATAATTCTGATCCTTCAAGAATTTCCTCAAATCTTAGTATCACTCAAGAGGGGATTTGCAAATTATATGATTAATGAGGCTCCAAACACACCTCTTTTTAGGATTTATTCATCATCCTTACAAATATTTTTTCTTTTACTTTATTCCTACACTTTGGTTTAAAGAATATATGTATTATTAAACATAGTCTGATGTCATTCATAAGTAGAAGACGAAATGATGTTTGATCATTTTCTTGGAAGATTATCAGTTTATACTGTAATTTTAAGGACTAATAGTTACCAAAAGTTAATAAAAAACACAATAAAAAGTCTTATCATCATCAAAAGTTTCCACTTTAAATGTACTGGTTAGGTATAGATATATTAAACATATTTAATTAAAAAAATAACAGTTTTGTTTTATTTGGGATGAAGTCTGCTCTAGGTGGACCTTGAACCAGAGTTGTACTCTTGACTGTCCTGCCTATAACTCCCAACATCTATGATATCAAGTAACTGCCACTATACCATGTAATATGACTTTGTGAAAACCAGTTGCTTTTGTGACTTAGTATTCCTTTATTTAAAAAAATTCAAGAAACAGACATTTACGCTATTCATTCTTTAGAGTCAATAACATACTAGGCTTCATTTTAACCAATGTTCTGTCTGACATCTCAAATTAAGACTTCAGCTAAGACGCCTGTGAAGTCTGGAAGAGTACATTTGATCCCCATTATCTAGTGTCACAGGTGGTTATGGGTTCAGGGTCCTCTGCAGGAGCACCATGAGCTCTTAAGCCCTGAGCCATGCTCCTTGCCTAAAATTTTCTTTGGAATTCTGTATGTTGTTTAGACCAGTCTAGGAGAAAAGTAATCATGAATAGACTGCTGCTTACCACAACACACAAACACATAGCAGAGCTTGTAAATGGTACCATGTAAATATGAAAATCTTTGAGACTTGCCATGTAGCTATTAGAGTTCACCACCCCCATTAGTTTTTATGCTGCTTAATCTGACATTTTGTGATCACTTATCCATCCATTCATTCAACAGGTAGTTATTAGATATGAATATCCAGAGACTTTAAGATAATCATAAGACTGTGTCAATCAAAAAGATATGTAACAGTTTGAGCTGTAATATTGGTTTTTTTTTTTAATGTCAAAATGATATGCCACAGAAAGAATAGCACAGTTTGCAATTAGTGTTTTTTAGTGAATAATAAAAAAAAAATGAAACAGCAGTAATAAGACGCTGAAAGCAACAAGCATGTCTTCTAAAATTATGCCTCATTAAATTTTCCAAATCATGTGTAGGTGGAGAGAACAAAGCCAATTCTTCTAAGTACGTCAGGATTTTGTTGACTTGAAGTCTGTTACCTTAATTCCCTTTGTAATGTCTTGTATTTCTCAGGAGTTTCCTTCACTAAAACAATGTTGCTTTGCCCCCAAGAAACCCTTTGTCTTTAATTAACTGACAATATACATAAAGCTTGCAGAGCAACATCTATTGTCTACTATTTGCATATGAAGAACAAGAGAAATATCAGATGGCAGTGAGAACAACTGATTTTAGAATTTTAAGTAAAAGTGTACTTAATGGGATAAATTAATACAATTTCACTCTTTGTCCCTTTATCACCCATTAGTTGTATATGATTATATAATCATAATATTATCAAAATTTGTTTTTCTAAAATGTCTAAGATTTTTTTTAAAATTTGTTATATAGAGAAATAGAATAGTCTGTATAAATTTATTATGTCTTAATTTTCTTTTTATTTTGTATCAAAAGAAATAATGTCTAATTAGTTACAAAAACTGGGGTAAAGCTAACTCTTTTGGGTTTCTGAGGAGAAAAAGAAATATTTCCACATCTGTAATTTGTTCAAATGTTTGTGTATGAAAAAAAAAGAGATTCACTTAAAATAATATGACAGGGTGATTTAATAGAAAATAGGACAAAGCTCTAGGATGACTTTAAAAGAAGAGAGATAGACAAACACATAAACACACAGAGAGACAGAGAGACAAAGAGACAGGGAGAAAGACATAAAGATAAAGACAGACATACAGAGAGACAGTGAGACCAAGATACAGAGAGAAAGACATAAGAGACACAGACAGACAGCGAGACAGTGAGACCAAGAGACAGGAAGAAAGACATAGAGATATAAACTGAGTTAGACAAATAAATGTAGACAGAGAGAAATATGAGAGAGTTGCCCAGATAAAATAGAATATCATATTATTGAATAGTACAACAAATAAAAGATATAAGCCAAAGTTTAAAACATTCAACTAGATAAGATGAAGGAAAATATATGTTTAATACGGTTTCTAAGGAAAAAAATCTACTTTTAATTATGATGAACACTCTTGAAGAGTATCTGAAGATACAGCACAATCCATGGCTTTAAAAATGCTGTTGGCTTTGATTTTCTGCATGCAGATCAATCTAGGCCTGCAGTTATGCTGACTCAGCATACAGAGAGTGAGGAAAGAAAGCCAGTGTAAGGGTGCTTATCTGCTAAACTTCAACAACAGACAGTGACTATAGATTTAACACCACTTGGCTTTTTTGAAGATCACCAAACAATGTTGCAAAAATATCTTTTGCAAATGAGTTGTGTGTGTGTGTGTGCGTGTGTGTGTGTGTGTGTGTGTGTATAGAAAATTGTGTATTTAAACAGGTTATTTCAAATGCAGAGCCAATACTTTCAACCATGGTTATCTTACAGATTCATAACAGTCATGGTTTTAGAGGTCAGGTACACTGTGCAATAAAGCATCACACAAAAACCTTTACTAAGGACAAAAAAAAAAAAGAAAGAAAGAAAGAAAGAAAAACAAAACAACAACAAAAAAAGCTCTCTCATGAAGTTGTGGCTAGAAGGAAACTAAGAAAAATGATAGGTAGGCTAAGGCACTAGAAAACTAGATTAAAGTGAGGAAGTAGAGATGAGCATTCCATTACAGTAGTATAGACTCAGTGTAAAGAGAAAACACATGTTAAGAAGTGTATTTCTTATGGCCAGAGGCACCTTCATGAAATTTAGAATATTTTAAAATATGTTTATTAGTTTGTGCATTTTGAAAATGTGTTAAACGTTTTGTTGTTGTTGTTGTTGTTGTTGTTTTGTTTTGTTTTGTTTTGTTTTTTCATTGACAGATGGAACCACGTAGAAATTCAGCTTTGTTAATTTGGGGATTTAAAACGCAGATAATTTTTTTTTTTATAGAATGTTGATACATTTTAATTAAAATGTAAATACAGCACTTTCATTTTTTCTTTTTCTATCCTTTTAAAAGTACCCTTTCTCCAACAACATCCATGTTCCATTTGTCTTGCAAATTGATATGCCCTTTTCTTTACACACATATTGCTTCTCTCTCTCTCTCTCACACACACACACACACACACACACACACACACACACACACAATTATGCACAAATATATAAATAAAGCCTGCTGGTTTCATTTGGGTTGTTTTCATGCATGAAAGAAACAGTTTCCTAGTAATGATTTCTTGGAACTGCCACTTCTTAGTTTCTTATTATAAAATATATTAATTATTTATATGTATGTTTTAACTAACAATTCCACAAATACACATGAGATTGAGTATTACTAGAGAAAGATGAATGTCTGCTTATAGTTAGGTTATTGGATTCCAGTGAAGGACTGTTGATTATTTTCACATTTTTAATTCAAGTTTTAATTATAAAGGCAACCATTTTCTCTGTATCTGTAGAGCAAGCATTTAGATATTGCATCTTTTAGTTCAAATCTTAAAAAAAAAAAACTGTTAATTAAGGTTTTAAGTTGGCACAGGTGCTAGAGTAGGCAAGTGCTGTGTTATTTTCCAGCCGTGCTGGAATTTAATGAAAGGTATGAACACACACTGAGAACTATGCAAATATATTTTTACAAAGTTTCAGGGGTTTGTGAACCCTTTGAAGCCTTTTCCTCTGCCTTCTACGTGTAACCCCTGTGGGGTAGGTAGAAACTAAAATATATACTCAACAAGATGTAATCTGTGTGTCTCAAGACTGCTTTGCCTTAAGTTTAATATTTTTAATTAAAGGAAAGATAGATTCTGCTAATGCTTTCTTCCTACTGCTATGGAAAATATTAAAAGCACTGCTAAGCAGAAGTGAGAGTGAAACCGAATTGAAAATTCATACAGAGACAATCCATTTTAAACATGGGACTGATTTTTTTTTTTTTAATCCAGATTGGCTAAAACTGCTTTGTCTTAAACCATTTCTTTGAAGTTGTTTTTATCTATATAAAATCCTCTTAGCAAGTAAAAGCACATGCATACACTCCCCACAAACGCACACACACTCGCGCAAGCACACACACACACATGCTTGCACAAGCATGCACAAACAAATACACACAGAGGCATGCACAGTTACCACGGTTTTTTCTCCTGAGTCAAATGATTATATTTACCGCTAAACTATTTTTCAGGTTTATCACTGTTTTATTTTCTGTGTTAGAAATCCATTATATTTCAGTTTGACAAATAAAGTTGATAGATGCTTTGCTGAAATTACTTAGATTTTTTTCAGTGAACTGTGATGAAGTAGCCGTGGAATGCTACCTACCAACATCATAAAAATTAAATATACAAGCCTTGCAGTTTGCATGTATATATTTGCTATCATGTTACATGTCTTATAACAGCTCACTGGGGTACTCACTTTTATACAGTGGCCTTGAGCACAAGTTATAAAGGCTCTCAGTTCCAGTATTGTCATCTGAAAAATGAGGGCAAGCACACCTCAGTGGGCTGTTTAGAAGGATCATAGTGAGATGGCAAATCTCTTGCTGACTAACGGATGCCTTCCCTGTTATTGCCCCCTGTGATCCACATCCAGCTGGCACACAGAAAATCTGAAACGCTGGTCTCAAAGTCAGGCAAAGCTTCTGTACAAAGCAAGCTGAGATTACCTGTGAGAATATGAATGATGGTCTGTGAAAGGACCCACAATAAAAGCAAGAGACAGCGAACATTAAAACAGGGAGTTCCATGTGTTCCAAGAGCAACTGATAATTTACCAGGGAGTTACAGTTACTCCGAAAGCAGTGCTCAGTGCTGAGGATGACACTAGTGATGAAAGTGATTCTAAGCATCATGACAGATGCTCAGAGTAGTAGTGGTAGCACTAGTAGTAGCTCCAGACACCATAAATAACGTTAATCCAAATGACATTAAGCGTCCACAAGAACAGCTCTGTAATATCTAAGCATTAGATCTAAATATGTCTCATGTGAATCATTAATTATGTTTTTACTATATTATGATGATAGCACATTTTGTAGCCAAATATTCTCTGATTGACCGCCAGTAAAAGGAGACGGTGACACCATAATGAAAAAGAGATATGCTGTGTGTCTTCAAAGTTTTGTAGTAGTGAGGATAAAAAAGTGATCAATATCATGGGATGTAAACAGTCTGAGAACATTTAAAGATTTAAGATTTACAATTGTCTAAGGTTGTAAATCTAAGTAATTTTATGTCTAAGTTTCTATTTAAGGATTGTGCACAATCACAACTAAGTTAAAAATTAAGAAAACGAGCCAACATGATACTCTATTCTAAGATGGGACAGAAATATTTTTAGATGTATCTGGATATCGTGTGGAAAATGATATTTAGTTGATTTCATTATTTATTTAAAAATGCTTGAACTTTCTGTTGTTCTAAGTTTTACTAATTTCAAAGAGATTTTTCACCAGAAAGCTATACTCAAGGTTGGGTTGTAGCACAGTAGATGGGCACTGTTTTACCATGTTCTTTAGTATAAAAATAGGCAGTTCTAGTGATAAACATAAGTATCAGATCTTAAGACTGCAGTGTTAAAAATCTTATATAGTTCCTACTACAGAGATTTTGTCATTTTCAATATCAATGAACTCTAAAAACAAAGTTATGGGATTTAGTGACTGCTAATAAAATTTATCCAGAAATCAATATAATCACTCAATTAACCCTAAAAACTTTCTATGATTCTTTACCTATTTTATTTGAGCATGTGTGTTTTTCATTTTCTATGTTTATTTGTATTTGTTATATGATATGTGCGTGTTCATTGTGTATGCATGAGCATGCATGCGTAGACCTATGGAGCAGCATAGTTGATGTGGACAATAATCTTTCTTTGCTTTTCTAAAGCATTACCTACTGAAGTAGAGTCTCTCAATAAAACACACACCTGACCCGTAGGGTTATTCTTCCCTGATTGCGTCTGCAATCAGGGACCTGAATTACATGCAAATAATTAAAACCACTCGTTATTTGATTACATGGATTCTGAGGATCCTCATACATGTGTGTAGCCATTTAGCCACTGAGCCCACTAAGGTCCTATGTGCTTTTAAAAAAATTAATAAAAATACTGCTTATTTTGTTTTAGTTTGAGAAAAGATATAGACCGGATGTCCTCAACCTTTAAAAAAAATTATTTTTTTTTGAAAAAGTAAATGTTCTATACTAGTCACCAATAACTCCTAATAGTGCAGGTCTTCAGTGGAAAATGTCATTTGATCCTTGGCAGTTAGTCTGGTAGATTAATTATAGTGGTACCCTGCAGTGTGAACTAGTTGATTATCAGAGATGCTGATTTCACTGCATTGCATTACCTTATAAACGTCCCTATGAAGTTCACTTATGTCTTTTACTAATTTAAAATTAATCCCCCTTTCAAAGGCAAAATATATCAGGTTTTCTGAAAATTTACCAAAACCATATTTAGATTTTGTGCATTGTGAAGAAAATATGCTGGTGTGGAAAATTTGTAGTTGGCTGAAGCCATACAAGTCTAGTAACATCTTTCTGTCATCCCAGAGTGTCTTGCAAATATTTCTGGTACTATATCTAAATACTGTGTATTCTAACAAACAATATAATATGAATAAATAAGAAAACAGTAGTGAATTGAAAGTTTCTGATTTCATTAACAACTCAGTTGTGTAATGTGGTGTTTTTCTGGAAGCTGTCTTGTGAGAGGACATGAGATTTTTGCTGAAAACAGATACTTGAAAGGGCACATGATGGTTATAAAGAACATAATGGAACCCCACATTACAGTGACAGGATACTGCTGGTCTTTGCACATCTTTGTTAATCTTCACTTTGTAGAGAGAAACATGTCAAAGAACTTCTCATGGTACTACTGCTGATTCTGGCCACTTCCACTAACTCATGACAATTTGGTGGAGCCTTGCTGTTTTTGCTGAACCATGCTTCCACTTCTGATCTGTGTTTGGTGTTTACTACTGAACTGGACTGCTAGTATCCTGACAAGGAGTGAAATTGCCCCAAGGATGTCTTTCTAAACATGTCCAAATTACCCATTTCCTATAAACCTTTTTCCTCTACTTCTGATGGGTGGAGTAGAAGGGAAAGTGATAATTTAGGAACCATTAATAAAGTAGGTTTTGAAAATAAAAATCTAAGCCTCCACACAATACATTTAAATAATAAATGAGTACATGTTTCCAAATCCTGGGACTATTATTATAATTTTTGCAATAGTTAATGAGTCATTTTGTGAAATGTTACTGTATCTGGAGACTACTTCTAACCTGGTCTTCTGTTACACACTGTTTCTTTGGTATTTACTTCTTTTTTCACATTTAAGATTTCTTTTTATCTCCCCTTTTCTTTATTAATCATTCCATTTGTTTACATCTCAAATGAATGAGATGTAAACCTTCCTAACCCCCTTCAACAACCCCCCCATCACACCTTCCTCCTCCCTCTCCCCTTTGCCAGTATGAGAGTGCTCCCCCAACCACCCACACTCTCCAGCCCCACCACTCCAACAACTTCCTATGATGGAGAATCAAACCTCCTCAGGACCAAGTGCCTCCACTCCTGTTGCTGTCAGGCAAGGCCATCCTCTGCAACCTTTGTATCCAGAGCCATGGATCCCTCCAGGTACACTCTTGGTTGGTGGTCTAAACTTTGAGAGACCTAATTGGTCAGGCCAGCCTATACTGTTTTTCCAGTGGGGTTACTGTTCCCCTCTCCTCCTCCTGACCTTCTGCCAGCTCCACTTTCAGGTTTCCTAAGCTCAGTCTGATGGTTGGTTCCAAGTATCCCCATCTGCATTGGTCAGTTGCTGACCAGACCTCCCCAGTAACCGCCATACTAGGTTCCTGTCAGAAAACATGCCTGGACCATGTCAAAAGTATTGGGTTTGATTCTGCAGACATGATGGATTCCCAGGTAGGGCAGTCCCTGGTTGGCCCCTCCTTCAATCTCTGTTCCATTTTTTATCTCTGTTTTTCTTTTGTACAGGAAAATTTCTGGGTTAAAATCTTTTAGATGGGTGAGTCGCGCCATTCCCCGACCAGGGGCCATGACTATCTACATAGAGGAGATACCTAACAGTGGAGATATTGAACTTGGAGAGGCCATCTCCTGTAGCCAGGCAAAATTCTCAGTGGAGGGATAAGGACACAATTCTTCTCAGAAAAGTTTCAACCCCAAATTTGTCCTGTCTAAAAGGAATGCAGTGTCAAAAAATGGAACAGAGACAGAAGGAATGGCCAATCAATTAACTTCAGACCCATCTTAAGAGCAAGCAACAATCTCTGATATTATTAATGATACTCCTAGCATAACTGTCCTCTGAAAGGCTCTCCCCAGTAGATGACTAAAACAGATGCAGATAATTGCAGTCAAACATTGGATGGTGGTTTGGGACTCATGGAAGAGCTAGGGGAAGGATTAAATGTGCTGAAGGAAATAGAATTCCACAGGAAGACTAACAGTGTCAACTAACCTGGACCATTGGGAGCTCTCAGAGACTGAGCCACCAACCAAAAAGCATATATGGGTATGACAGATGTCCCCAGAACATATGGAGCTCAGTCTTCATGTGAGTCCCTGAACATCTGTAATGGGAACTGTCCCAAAACCTGTAGCTTCATTATGGAATTTGTTCCCCAAAAGGCCTGTATTGTCTGGTAACAGTTGTAGAAGATGTGCCTAATCCTGAAGAGACTTGATGTGCTAGGTTTAGGAAATACCCATGGGGGCAATATTCTCTCCGAGGAGAAGGGGAGGTGGTATGGGTGAGAGAATATGAGAGGGCACTGGGGAGTCAGTATTTGGGAAGCAAATAAATAAGAAAAAAAATTATCTCTAAGAACACAGCTCTATTTAGCATTCTAGGAAATTTAGATCAGAATTAATTACCTGTTTGATCACCTACTTTAGTTGGTTTCTCATATGTGGCCCAGTGGTTATGTGATCATAAGTACTGTATGTTACCTTCTATAGAAGAATTTTAACTTTCATTCTGTGATGTGTAACCTTGATTGTCAATTTAATTGGAGCTCAATTCTCTTTGTGTCTGTAAGGACAGTTGGAGAAAGGTTGAACTGAGGTAGGATGTCTCAACCACTCTTGCAAGTCACATTACTTCATCGACCAGGATCCCGAATTGAGAAACATCTGGGAGGCATATCTTAATATCACTGCTTCTCTTTGCTTCTTGGTAACAAACACAATGTGACTAGCAGCCTCAATTTCCTACACTTTCTCTACTATTAGCCTAAACCTTGAGCCAGAATTAACCTTTACTTACTTACATACTGACTTACTGACTGACTGACTGAATGAATGAATGAATGAATGAATGAATGAATGATTAACTGGCTGACTGACTGACTGAATGAGCTACTTATTTACTTACAGGGCTTTTAGTGTATACTTTGTCACAGCAATGAGGAAGTGAAAGAAAAAGAACTCAATACTGTACATTTGTCTATGTATACCAGATATAACTAAAAAGAGAAACTGGAATTTAGTAAAATGGGAAAAATTGCAAGATTCTAAAGACTTGATGTAAAGGTAAGGCTCATCTGTCCAGATAGTATATGATGAAAATGAAAATTGTAGATAATATATTCTCTGTGTATGTTGGAGAAATAAATTTAGAATCTCAAGCAGAATCTAGCCAAATAATCAGGTTTTGCAAATCAGAGAAATTAACAAGCTTCCTGATGCTGTTGCTGTGGCTTGCAAAGAGATACCTCTAAGAAATAGTGCTTTGATATGCCTGCTCTTTGAACTAAATGATATTGGAAGGGTTGCGGGGGGGGCCTCCAAACCAAGTTCTTTGTCAGGTTCTGTTGCTTACCTGTCCTTTTTCAGAAATCTACTCATGAAAATCAGGGTTCTCTGTTCCTTAGACAGGTCATAGTAACTGGAACTGTACCCCCTAAACTAAACTGTAAAAACCTAGATATAGTACTCTAATTTTTCTCATACTTCATGTAAGCTCTGAAAATGAAGACATTATGTGAGGCAACTTGTCTGATAGTAGATCAATAGACTTTCATTCTAGAAAGGGTTCTCCTGTCTTGTTCTCATGGAGAAGCCACAATGAATAGGAACATGGGACCGTCTTGACTCCTGTCTCCATGGATCAGCTAGTATTATATGCTTTGCCCAGTCCTATGTCTATACTACTGCTCATCATTTAGTAAAGCTAAGCAGAATCACAGATAACTTTTCCCTTTATCCTAGTTTTTGTTTTTTTTTTGTTTTTTTTTTTTTTTTAAGTCTCTTAATTTAGGTAACAGAGCAATTAAATCAATTGATCTAATTTCTCAGGTTCACATCCACTTGACACCTTTGTTTAAGACCATTGTAGAAATAACAAGAAGGGTGAAGAAAAGATGTTCTTGAATGTAAATTTCTCTGTCTATTATCTATCTATGTATCTATGTATCTATCTATCTACCTAGCTGCTAGCTAGCCCTTTCTCACTCTCCTTTTAACCATTATGAAATATAAGCAAGAAGAAAATGGGAATAATTTAAAATGTGATTAGTTGAAGAAACATTTATTTTAACTAAATGAAGATGATTAATTAAGTTTGAAAAATATATGAAAAATGAAATATAAATTATGATGAAGACTGGGGTTTGGGTAAGATTAACTAGATTTCCCATAATTAATTAATTTGCAGAAGAGGAAAAATTGTAAATGTTTTTAGTAAAATGTAGTTACAAGCACAGTGATTTTATACAGGAAATATGTAAACAGAAAATGAATTTATCCCTTCCCTTGGCAATTTGCTTATCAAATACTTGTCAGTGCCTTAGGTTGTATATATTGGTCTGGGTGAATTTAAATCAAGAAGTATGTGAAACTCCATAGCAAAAGTACCTATAATGCTTTGTATATTATAGGAGAAATGAAATATAGACATATTTATAAAGAGATGTCATAGCCCCAGGGATAATTAGGATACTTCTATTGGAAATGACTCAAAACAGACATATAAATATGAACATGTGATTGGAGTGTATAAAGAATCTTTATGACATGTCTGAGAGTATCACCTGTCAATAAATTGCCTTTGGCCAATGAGCTGAGGCAGGAATAGAAGGTGATATATCCTGCAGAGAAAGAGAGGATTCTGTGAAGAGTTAGGTGGGTAAGGAGATTCACGGTGAATGCTGATGGAGATATATACATGAAAGTGAGAAGTTGTATCTAACCATGTTGCATGACTTAAACTTGTTTAAATAAGCCTAAGCTAATGTCATAGGCACTTATTTATAAATAAGAAGGCTCAGAGTTATTATTTTGGAGATCCTTTGTGTGGGTAGGAAAGCCTGCAGTTACAAATGGCCCCTAATGTGTGGCATAGAATCCAAACTTAGAAAGAACCAGGCCTGAAAAACTCTGGATTAAAGGCACAAAAAAGCACTCCTTTCAAAACAAAACAAAAGAAAAAGAAAAAACAAAACAACAAGCAAAAGGTAAAAACAACAAAACAAAACAAAGAGACAAACAAGAAAAGAGGTTCTGAGATAGGTATGTGGAACCAAAGCCAAATGCATTTTACAGGTCTATGTTCTTCAAAAGAAACCAAAGCTTTGCAGCAAAGTTAGCAGAGAGTAGTTAGAAGAGACCTAGAGACTAACCCCATTACGGAACTGCTCTGTGGTCTCAAGCACCACATGGTTCCAGAGACTGGTCAAAAAAGCCTGCTAGAGAGAAATAGAAGGCCTAATTTGGGTCCTTCCTGGGAAAAGCCTAAAACCTCCCAGAGACATGGACATGCAAAGGGGGCAGAACCAAGGGTCAATAGCCAGATAGCCCAAGCTAAGGGCATGAAGATAGATAACATAGGCACAAGCTATAGCTTAAGGGCAAAAAGATTCTCCACATAAAAAAGGGCAGGGTGTGTATGAGCAGAATTGTGTGTGTGTCTGTGTCTCTGTGTGTGTGTATGTTTCTGTATGTGTGTGTGTCTTTGTGTATGTGTTTGGGGTTGGGGGCTTGGTGCTTGCAAGTCCCAGATATGTGGATACAGTAGAAAAGGCCAAAAAATCAACAGATTTGCTAAGATACTTGGGAAGTCCTTATGGAGAATATTAGATACTAAAAAGAATATATTATCTATGTTTTAAAAAATGGAGAAAATTCCAATGACAGAGGGCAAATGACTCTGTATATAGTTTTGTGCTAAATGTCATCATACAAATAATTATGTGTTCAGTAAAAATTGTAGTTATATATAACTTTTTTTAAAAAGATCAGAATAAAGCAGACTTAGGGACAGAAAAATACTGATAGATGGAATGCTATCTTAACTGTTATAGAACAGAGATTGGGGGATTCTTTAAGTCAGAGTAAAGAATATTCAAAAGAATCCTATCTGGAACTTACAGCAAAAGCAGAAAGGTAGTTCAAGATAAGAAAAATTCATAAAGCCTTGAGGAACTAAAATGGCAGTCCACAGACATGTGATATTCTGAATTAAGAATCTAGTTTCTTTTTAACCATGCTAACTTAGTCATAAAATAAGTTATGTGTTTCACTTGGTAGAGTTTGGAGAATTAAAGAATGTATATATATTAATGCATCATACACTTAATTCATGCTCAGGATTTCAATATACTTTTGCATTAAGTTCCAAAAAGGCTGAGATTTCCCATTTATTAGAGATGGTAGCAATCTTGAAGATGCCTTTGCAGATTAAATCTGATGATGTTCAGATATATGAATGTATTAGAATGCAACATTTTTTAAACATGATGGCATTAAAATTGTTACCAATATTCCTTAAAGTCCTAAAACACAGGCAATTGTAGATAGATAAAACAACATTAAAGGAAATGGTAATAGAACAGAAGGGTAAAAGGGGATCTCCTAAAATAGCTTAGATAATGCTGCATTAACTTTATATTCTTTAGAAAAATGCTAAAGAATCAGATGCAACAGATGCTGAACAACACTGGATCATAGGAAAAAACCAGTTGAACTCAACCAGTCTATGCATATTAAGGATGTCCTAACCTCAGGATGGAGTGAAGAAAGTGTGTTATGCTGGGGGAGAGACTTTATGTTGGTTTCCACAGCAGGAAAATCCTTTCTAGTTGATAAAAATCAGCTTTGATGAAATTAGTGTTCTTTTATATTATTATTCTTTAATCTATTTTTACAATACAGACATTATTCCCCTCCCAGTCCACCCTCCTATTGTTCCACATCCCATACCTCTCCTCCTCCCATCTCTAAGAGGATGTCCCCACACTCACCACCCCCCTAACCCACCAGGTGTCCCCATTCCATGGGGTCCCAAGTCTCTCAAAGGTTAGGCACATCTTCCATGACTGAGTCCAGACCAAGCAGTCTTCTGCTGAATATGTGTTGGGAGACTTAATAACAGCTGGTGTATGTTGGCTGGTTGGTGGCTCAATGTTTGAGAGATCTCTGGGTCTAGGTTAGTTGAGATTGCTGGTCTTCTTATAGAGTCACCCTCCTCCTCATCTTCTTCCATCTTTTCCCTAATTCAACCACAGGGGTCACAAGCTTCTGTCCATTGGTCGTGTATAAATATCTGCATCTGACACTTTCAGCTGATTGTTGAGCCTTTTCGGGGACAATATTGATAGGCCTGTGTTCATAAGCAAATGATAGCATCAGTAATGGTGTCAAAAGAAGGAAATCCCTGAAGGAGGGAGGGAGGGAGGGAGGGAGGGACTTGGGTAGAAAAGGAGACAGAAAGAGGAAGAGGGGAACAAGATCAGGTGTTGGCAGGGGAACAGGACTTAAGCCCTCAGTGCCAGCAGAAAGTATTGAAACAGGCAATTTCGGGATATAGGAGGTGGGAGGACCCTTTAGAATGAACCAGAGACCTGGGAGGTGAGACACTCTCAGGACTCAAAGGGAGGGACCTTAGATGAAATGCCCAACAGTGGGGAGAGGGAACTTGTATACTCCACCTCCAGTAAAAAGACAGGGTTTCAAGTGAAGGGATGGGGTTGCCATGCCACAGTCAAAATCTCTAACCCAGAACTGTGCCTTTCTGAAAGAACTGCAGGAACAAAAATGGATAAGAGCCTGAGGAAAAGGAGGTCCAATGACAGACCCACATTGAAATGAGTGTCCTTAAGACTGACCAACATGCCGATTCTTTTGGGGGCAAAGAGCAGAGGTAAAACAATTCCAAAAGACAGAATGAAACAATTTAAAAGGTGTTTTAGGTCTGAGACACATTTTCATTCCTTAAAAAAAAACATTATTATTTTTAATCTTTTTTTGCAGTCCAGTCATTATTCCTTTCCTGGTCCACCCTCTGACATTTCCTCATCAATGCTCCTACAATGAGGAGAAACCTTGGTTGACTGTCCAGGTTTTATTTGACATTAATGGGAGGAGAGGGAGGTTTGATGCCCCAGCATAGCTTGATGCTAGAGGGATGAGGTGGGAATGGGTGCTTGGGTGGAGAAACATACTCATAGAGGATAGGGGAGTGGGGAGGAGGCATGGGATAGGAAGGTAGAAGGAGGGATAACTAGGAAGGCTGATATCATTTGAAATAAACAAATAAAATGATTAATAAAAAAGATTGTTTGAATCAGTAATTTGAATCATTTTCAAATAATCCTCTCTAGTGAGTGATGTGACAAATGATTGTCTGAGTCCATGAAGGAATAATGCTAAAAGAACAAAAGAATCAGACTAGTATTCCAGGGGGAATACACCATGCCATGATAACTAAATAGGATTCAGTGGCTGCTGCTGCTCTGTGATGACCTAGCAAACTTCCTTGTCCTACTTCCTCACTGTATTTTCTCTTATTTCCAACTTTATCTCCCTTCTTTTCTTCCCTCCTGTTTTTCATTTTCTCTCCATCATTCCCTCTCTCTCCACCCATCTTCTTTTCTCCTTCTCTGCCTTCTTTTTTTTATCTGTTCTGCTTTATCTCATGCCTAGGAACATTGTTGTTTCTTGTTCCTTTTTTGTTTCTTTGTCTTTCTTCCTTTCTCATTTTATGCTAATTGTATTTTCTCTTTCATTTTTGGAGGTAAATGTTAATCAAATCCTGTATGATCTCTATTAGTTGCTTGTAATACATTGTTCAATTAGACAAAATTTCCCTTCCAGTTGTGAAGATTACAAGAGTCTGAGAGTATAAATCAATAAATATGTTTAAGACTAACTATATAAAGTGATTTCAAACAGTGACAAGTTTTATTCAGAAATAAAAGCAGGGTGTGGTAAATTAGACATCATCCTGAGGATGGGAAGAATCCTAGGACTTAAATAATGATTAAAATCATCCTAGTGAAATATTTTAGTGATACTGAATTTCAGATTAACTACTTCATCAAAAAAAAAAAAACAACTCCTCTAATGTATGAAGAACAAGCTAAATATTTTTCTGCCTATAGCATCTCCATTTATTATACTGTTAAAAAGATAACTCGTTAATTCTCAAATCCTCTTTTCCCTCTCAAATACAACATAGAAACTGTGTCTTTTCTAGGTACCTCTGAAGTAAAATAATTTATTGAATTATTATAGAAGAAAACTACAAGAAGAACCAGACCTGAAACAGTTTTGTCCACCTGCCGGTATGCAGGTTATGTAGTAGTTGAAAAATAACTATCAGATTAAACTTTAGGGCATAAGTATATCCTTGAAGGAGAAGGAAGACAGTCTTTATAGTAAACCAACATAAAAGATGGAACTGAGTGATGGATAATAAAATGGAACTTTCAGAAAATAGGTGACAGGCTGCTATGACAGAAGATGGACTGTAGCTTCTAGAGGTAGTTGTTTAAACAGAATGTTTTTAACCATTAGTAATGACCCAGGCAGTGATTTATCACCATGTTTATGTTAGGATCACAACATAAATAGTATTTGTGTTGGTTTGTTCAGCAGTCATGAACACCTTTAATAGACATTTGTCAACACTTATCCACTTCATCCTTGAATCCAGATTTCCCTTTTGTCAAAACTTTGTTATTTCTAGGCTTATATACTTTCATTCTGGCATCTAAGTGAATTATCCTAAAAAATTAAAAATTTAGCATATTATATTTTAAATGTACTTGTGTCCAGGTTTGAAATGGCATACATAAGTATGTGAACTATATTTCATCTGGCTAGATACTGCTCAAACTCACAGCTAACATAACCCAGCAATCTTAGTTTAAGTGTAGTTCTCTGTAATGTCAATTATTTTTCTACATCTCAAATTAGCAGGTATTCTCAGTTTTATATTTATATTTACATTATTTATTGAAATATGTAATATAAACAGAAGAATATATTCTTATAAGTATATATTATTACTTTAACTTATATTATTCAAGAATTACAAAATTAGTATTGTGCCATGTATTTTATTTTGCAGATAAATATATCATTGTTATCTTTATACATTTATTTAAAATATTTAATATATCCAGATAATTTTCATTTATATTTAGTTCCTTATTGTGAATATTTTATTTATGTAGTATGCAATTGTTATCTGGATTTTTGACAGATGTTATAATTAATAATTTTGGACAGATAGAGATAAGTTTAAGAGGTCAAATAAGTTTTTTAATCACTTCTAATGTGAGACTTGTTAAAATAAAATGCCAAAAAGAAAAATTAATATGAAAAAAACACACACATATTAACATCTTCTGAAGTCACACAAAATAGGAAAGTCCATGAGAAGCATGATATTGAAGTTTAAATA
>NC_034592.1:82734702-82751798 GCF_900095145.1 Mus pahari
TTCCTTTCCTTTCCTTTCCTTTCCTTTCCTTTCCTTTCCTTTCCTTTCTTTTTTAATTTGGGGGTAGGTTAGCAGGACTAAGAAAGTCTGGCAACATCTTGATTCCAAGTCATCTTCTTTTTTATGTGTTTGTTTTTTCTGTTTTTTTCTTTTTTTTTTTTTTTTCTTGAGACAGAGTTTCTCTGTATAGTCCTGGCTGTCCTGGAACTCACTCTGCTCACTCTGTAGACCAGGCTGGTCTCAAACTCAGAAATCCGCCTGTCTCTGCCTCCCAACTTCTGAGATTAAAGGTGTGTGCCACCACTGCCTGGTCTGATTCCAATTCATCTTCTACAGCATTATAATTGTCTTTAACTTAAAATATTTAAATATTACTTTATATTTTTACTTTGTGAACTCTAATAGAACTCATAAAGTATGTCCAGTTTATTATGTATTTTATAATGCAATTTCAGATAAATTTTCACATTCCTAGTCATTTTATAAAACACTGACTTTCCTTTCCACACTGATTATATGAGTTATATACCCATTTAGGTGTCTAAATGTGCCATACTTTCTTTAACATCACATATTCATTGTATTCATTGAGTCTGGAAATAATATGTATTTTTAAATATATTCTAAATATCTTAATTATTATATTTTTACATCAATTAATAGTTTGTGGGTTTGTTTTTACTAAGTTACTTGGTTATGTTTTATCATTCATGTAATTTTTGTTAAAATTCAGGTGGAGTTAGATTTTGTTATTTCCCATCAAGGACTATACTACCTATAGATTAAGATTAATAATTTACTTTAATGTGTCTTTAATTGAAGAGGAGTTGCATCATTTTAAATTCTTCCTTTCATCCTGTCATCCTCTCCCAAATATCTCTTTCAATTCATCATATGCACCCACTCTCAAATTAATAATCTCATTTTCTTTAAACATTTATATACAGATATGTCAGTAAATAAATAATAGAAGTGTATAGTCTGTTTTTATTATATATGTGCATATGGTTTGAGGGCTCACCACTCTGAATTGGAAAACCAAAAAGAGGCTTCATGCATAGGGAAGGATAATTCTTCTTCTATGAGAAGTCATTGTATGCTTGTAGTTCTTTGTTGAAGGGCATTGCATCCTTTCTCATTAATACATCCATTAGCTTTGCCATTATTTCAGTCTTGTTTCTATGCCTTTTTCTAGAAAATAGTGTCTTACAGTCAACTTTCTAGTATTCTGGTTGTTATAATATTCTCAACCCTTTATTTCATGATGTTTCCTTAGTTGTAAGTACAAGAGCTCTAATATAATGGTACCCATTGAGAAAAGGATTTCCATATTCCTTTGATCTCTGCATTGTGTACAGTTGTGGTTTGCTGTATTGGTCTCCATTTTCTATAAAAGGCAGAATTCTTTGATCAGAGGTGGCATAACAATGAGATTTAGGATATAGTAAGGACTTATGTTGGTCTATAAAAGATTCCTTCTAATCCCTGCTATGTTACTAGCTGGGAAAGGTGAGTAGGTTTCTAGTGCTGGGCATTATTTTTCCCCTGTTAAATGGGCCTTAGGTTCAATTAAACAGCAATTGGTTGTCATAAGTATGTTACTTATTTCATGTTTATATGTATATAGATATGCTGGTTTTTGTTGTGTAGTACATATCGACAACACCTATAAATGGTGATCTTAAATAAAGAAGTCACTAGATATGCACTCACTCATAAGCGGATATTAGCCCAAAAAATTTAGAATACCCAAGACACATTTTGCAAAATATAAGAAAACCAAGAAGGAAGACCATCGTGTGGATACTTCATTCCTCCTTAGAATAAGGTAACAAAACACCCATGAAAGGATATAGGTACAGAGACCAAATTTAGAGCTAAGATGAAAGGATGGACTATCCAGTGACTACCCCATCCGGTATACTAATAGAAATTACAATGTTCAGGGTAAATATGAAGTTTTAACACTTGATTCATCCCATCATCAGCCATCAAACCCAGATACTAATGCACATGCCAGCAAGATTCTGCTGAAGGGACCCTGATATAGCAACCTTTTGTGAGGCTATGCCAGTGCCTGGCAAACACAGAAGTGGATGTTCACAGTCAGCTATTGGATGGAACACAGGGCCCCCAATGGAGGAGCTAGAGAAAGTACCCAAGGAGCTGAAGGGTCTTGCAACCCTGTAGGTGGAACAACAATATGAACTAACCAGCACCCCCTGAGCTCGTGTCGCTAGCTGCATATGTAGCAGAAGATGGCCTAATCGGCCATCACTGGGAAGAGAGGCCCCTTGGTCTTGCAAACTTTATATGACCCAGCACAGGGGAATGCCAGGGCCAAGAAGTGGGAGTGGGGGATAAGGGAGCAGGGGCGGGGGGAGGGTATAGGGAACTTTCCGGATAGCATTGAAATGTAAATAAAGAAAATATCTAATAAAAAATATATAAGTTCAAAAAAAAAGTATGACAGAGAAAACCCTATGAGACTTCAACTCTACACACAGAACTGTAGTTGTAAAGACAGCAAGGGGTGGGAAACGTGACCTTCCCTCTCTAGGGAAAAGCAGAGCAGTTGGTTATATCTTACCAAGATGTCAACCCTGAAAACACACATACCACAAGCATTACATGGATTGAGCAGTCCATATTTAGAAAAATATACGTATATATGCATACATGTATGCATATAATAACAATTAGTTCTTTAAAAAGCCATGAATTTGATGGAGAATTGGAATTGGTATATAGGGAGTTTTCAAGAGTAGAAAAGGAAGGGAGAAATCTTGAAATTAAATTATAATTTCAAATCTCTAGACTAAACTTGTACATAATTTGTTTTCTAAACAAGTTACAAACATTTAAACTTACAAAAAACATGTACAATTTTTTTGTTAAAAGCAACACAGATATCACTTATAGTATATATATGGAGATGCTAAATTATGTGCAAACACTGTATGCTTTATATAATAAGATGATTATTCTCAGACTTATATGTCCACAGGTTCATTGAACCAAATCCCTTATGGGTCCTAACAAACAACTGCTTCTTCTCTTACTATGAATTCTGTTTTATATGTGCCTTAATTTTTTATTTATTCAGTTTCACATATGCTAGGCACACAGTCTGCTTCTGAGCTGTATTTTAAACCAGTTTATAAGCCTCTTAAAAGAAACAAAACTGCTTTTAGAAAAGCCTTCAAAATAAAAAGATGATAAGGTAAAAAAATAAAATAAAATGACTCTAAACCTTTAGTTATAAGTCACCAAATTAGCTGCTATTTGAGGTAGATTAGAAAAAGCTGGCCAAGATACAGAGAACAGCTACAATGTATGCATACATCAAAACTCAAGGAATATTATAGAGAAGTGAGTGAAAAGATTATAAGAGCCAAGAATTAAAGTATCTGTTGTGCTAACGTGTCTTCTATATACAACTGGGTAAGCTAATCCATGAAATCTAAAGAATACCATGGTCAAAACAAAACCTGAAAATAGTCACCAGCAATTGGTAGGCCAATGTGGATGGGGGTGGGGGGGAAAGTCAGAAGGTTCTTCCTCTCGATGAAGAGTTATGTGGTATTTATGACTTATGTGAGAAGTAGAATCAGTCTGACCTAAGGATTATCTCCCAGATAGGTTGTCAAATGACAGGAAGTCAGGTATAAATAAGTTTATGAGAAACACAGAATGTAATATCTGGGTTGTGTTATAAATTATGTGTACAATAATCATTAAAAAATAAGAGGCCATGAATTTGAGAATGATTTGGAACACATGGGAAGAGTTGGAGAGAGAAGAGATAGGGAGAAAATGATGTAAGTATAGTTCTCACATATGGAATTATCAAAATAAATAAAATATACATATATTAAAATATAGATGCAGAATTGTTGTTATTTTGATATTACATTTATTACTCCATATTATTTATAAACAATTTCTTATTCTGAGCCATAAACAGAGTCTTTTTATATCTAAAGTTGCTATGTTCTCATTGATGCAATCTCAGTAATATTATGTCACTTATTTTTTTTTTTTTTGCTGTGTCTCCTTTTCATAGATTCAATAATATTGAAGAATAGTATTTTTTACTTGATTGAGATGAGAGTATATAATACGTGGAATTTTAACCTGTAAACATGCCTAGAGTCTTGTCTCTGGAATCTATGAGTACATTATTTTATATGTGAAAGTAAACTTTGCAAATGTCGCTAATGATCTTGAGATGAGTGGTATTCTGGGTGGGTGCATATGATCACTCTGGTTATTGGAAGGAAGAAAGCAAACCAAGTCTGTAAAAGAATATTTGACTGAGCAAGTAGCTTTACATATGGATGAACAGCTGCAAGCTAAGGCATGAAGGTGGCCTATACTAACTGTTAAGAGCCAGAAAATATATTCTCAATGAGCACTCAGAAGAAATTCAGATAGCACTTTAATTCTAGCCCTAATAGACTCATTTCAGACAACTGCCTCAATGACACTAAGATTGGAAAGCTAATTCATGTAGCTTTGATCCATTACATACTTAATGTTACAAAGGGAATTGAAAAGTAATACAGGTGATTACACCATTCTGTAATGGGAAATGACATTATTTTACTTACCTTTTAACAACATTAATTCTTTAGGAATAAAGGGGCAGTAATTTGGTGATTGTTATACTAATAGAAATTACAATGTTCAGGGTAAATATGAAGCCTTAACACTTGAAAACACATCAGAATGTGACTTGTATCTCCCAACTTCTTCCACCATATTTTCAGAGGAAAAGAATCCTCTCATCTTCCTCTGAAAGAAGCAGGTCTTCATCCCTCAGAAGCACTCTCTGTAACCCAGAAAAATAAGCAAAGACAGAGATAAGATAAAGAAATATGCCTTGCTTGGTGCTTCTCTATTTCTGTCCTTAGTCTGTATGATCTATTATCTCTGCAACTGTCCACACTTCGTTACAATATATAGGGGTAAACACTGTTGTCTGTTGGGGTGCTCTTCATTTCTGCATCCCCTGTTACCTGGAAAAGTTATATTCACTAAAATCGAATGCTTTCCTTATGTTAAGATACCTTTAGTAATGGATAGCTCAGTCATAATGTTTTCTATAGATAATAAAAAATATTTATTTTTCTTCTCTCCAGAACAAAACAGAGATTATAGTTTGGTTGGGGCCACAGACTGGTAGAGGAACCAAATGATTATGTGATAAATATACTGAAAGAAAAGCTTTCATGATCGTAGATAAATAGAAAGGGAGTTTTAACAAAAGAAGAGATGAAAATTAATCACTATTGACAATAGGCATCATTGAGGAAACAGTCATAAAATTAACAGATTAATCTGAGAAAATTCAAGTGCTCATTAAAGGAGATGCCTTGCCGTGTCTCTGTCTGTTTCTCTCTGTATATTTCTGTCTCCATGTTTCTCTGTCTCTCTGTTTTCCTCTGGTAATATTTATACTTTTAGCCATTCATGTCTTTATCAACCAGTCTTCTAAAAAGGAACACCCTGTGTATTTTATATGTTGGAACGATGTCTCTGGGTAGGTGACCATGGGAGAGTAGTGGATCCAGTGTTAGCTGGAGGTAACGTGATCAAAAACCTCTCATTGTGCGTGCTGAGAATTGAACTTCAATACAGACTTCTAGAAGAGAAACACGTACTCCTAAATACAGAGATATCTTTCTACCCCTGACAATTAGTCTCTTAAAAGGTATTCCTAAAAATACTTATACCCTAAATTTCAGTGGGGAATTCTTTGTGTAGCTTGAAGGAACAAGCAACCATGTTAGTATATAGATGGTAGTAATTATTTACATGGTCCCTTTCAATCACTTTTCATTCCTATGATGGGACAATTTGAAAAGACAATACAGTTTTCAGTGTTTACTCTATTTATTCTACTGCTCATGCAACAAAATCTGATCCTCACACTTTGAAAGAAAGCACACTACCTGAAATTCAATATTCTACTCTGCCAGAATGAAATGGGAACTGCATGATGAACTGACACAAAACAACTAGAACTATTGGAAGTGAAAGAAATAGACCAATATTTTTAAAGAAAGAGTAAACTGTTTTCAACAGTAATTTTGAAGAAGAAGGAGGAGGAGGAGGAGATGAGGGGGAGGGGGAGGAGGAGAGGGAGGAGGAGGAGGAGGGGAAGGAGGAGGAGGAGGAGGAGGAGGAGGAGGAGGAGGAGGAGGAGGAGGAGAAGGAGAAAAGGAGAAGGAAATGCATAAGAAGGTAACTAAAATGTTAAATTTGCCATTTGGTGACTTCATAGCTGATAAGAAAGAATAAATGAATAGGGGCCTAAAGCAAAACCATGAGGATTTTGTGCAGTGTGGGAGGTGGAAGCTTTGTGGGAGTGAAGCTCAAGTATCAGCTGCATCAATCTCACATCCAAAGAAGTGTATGTGATATATCATTATTATTAAATATGATTGGTAAATTCTCTCTCTCTCTCCTACACCCCCTCTCTCTCTCTCTCTCTCTCTCTCTCTCTCTCTCTCTCTCTCTCTCCTTCATCTCACCACCCCTTTCTCTTCCACTCTAAAATAAACATTAGGCCAAAGACTGCTAAACATATATCTATGTTGAAGGTATAATCTAATTTCATTCAATCTGTCTAGCTCTTCATTTGTTAGGCTACCCGAGCAACAAACAAATCAAGTGCTTAAAAAAAAAAATGGTGTAATGATATGTCTTCAAGGAAAGCAGTGCAGATAGATAATACAGTTCAAAACCATTTTTCTTTCATCTAACATCAATTAATGTTTGCTTCCCAACAATGTTCCTAAAATATTCTCTTAACTTTGCAAGTCTAATTCTTGACATGGCAGTGAGTATGTTTCAGTATGATAAAATAACAAACTCTTAGAGTTTTGCAATTTTGTCTAAGCTTATTGGTTTCTAATGAGTCACTAAGGAACTCTTGCAACAACCCCTTTCCCACTGTCTCACATGGGGCATTAATATTGTTCCATGAGATAGCATTGATACTGTTTCCTTCAGACCATTTACAGTCAGATAAGAAACCAAAGAAGCAAAGAAGGGTTTTTAAAATTGGAATCTTCATTGATTGAACTTGCTTTAAAAAAAAAAGAGAGTTCCAGTACTTTATGACCAGAAATAGTAAGAGAGATATTATTGGCCAGAAGCACATTCTTACCAATGCCTCCCATATAAGGGATTATAACAATATGATTTATCTTTTATTCACTTAGTCAAGCTTGTGGCTATGTGACCTTCCGCATAATGCTTGAACCAAAGACATAAAAAAGAATGCCCTTCAAGACAGAATCTAGAGAGGAAAATAAACAAAAAGGAAAATCAAAATAACAGATACAGATTTCTATCAAGGATGCTCTAGAAATGAAGTTGTCATGTGTTTTCTCTCATGGAGTACATTTAGAAATACTTTAAAAAGTTCCTTTGTGTGAAATTGAACTAGGTAGTAGGAACAGCTTAAAAATGAAGGGTGCCAGTCATGTTTGTGTAGAAAGCCTGTTCTTTCCCCCCTTAAGGATAACTAGCTGTTTGCAGGAATCACTGCATACCTGTATTGATTCCTATCAATGGTGCAAAGAGGTAGCAGCAAGCAAGTCCCCCCCCCCCACAGAATTTGTTAAGGTTTGTGAGGCTGAAATACATGTATTCATTAGTACTGAAACCTTTATGAAAAGGAGGACATGGTGACACCAAGAATGACACTACTACTCCTAACTGTGTATCCTGTGGGAAGGAACATAGATGACCCTCTGGGTCAGTGGCATTCTGACAATGTAATATTCCTGGTTCCATCTCTGAGTCAAAGGGGAATTCAAAATAGGACAAGGCAGCTAAGAGACTCTGAGGAGCTTTCTTATTTGGGGAGTGATTAATCTTGCCTTATTTGTATGTGCATTCGTTCTGACTTTCTGCCTTGTCTATATTTTCAGATTTGTGAAATACTTGTGAAGATTTGTGATAGTGAATATGCAATTCCTCTGTCTATTTTAAAAGAAAACCAGAGGGATTTAATAAGAGCTTTAAAATGTATATGCAAGTATGATCTCATATTTTAATGAAATGAATAAACCGATAACTCCTTTACCAAAAATTTTAGCGGATAATTTTTTTCTAACCAAGTGGTAAAAAATAACAATACTCTGATGGAAACAATATTAGTGTTTTAAGCATTTATTGATTGATTCTTTTTTATATATTTACGTGTTATGGACAATTCATAAAATCTATTTCAAATATTTTTATAAATAATTCATTTTTGTGATATAAGAAATTTAAACATTAAAGAAAATTAAATCTGCTGTCTTTGTTTAACTTAAAATACTTTATTAATGACTTATTAAAGAGTAAATCAAAGTTACTCTTTTTAGTTTATATGCAACTGCAAACTCTTCTTTTATTTTTATTTTTTTCATTGGCTCAGAATATCATTAGTTCAAGTCATTCTCTTTCACAACATTCAGTTCCATCACTCTGAAGTTCCATACAAAGAACCTTATTTGATGGAAGTATATATGACCTCTAAGTTAGGGTGTCAGATAAGAATTTAGAATTCTGTGTTTACAGTCAAATTTGTCATTGCTGCCCTTTTTTTATAGTAATTTGGAAGTTGTAATTGAATATCCTGAAAGATGGTCACAGGTTAAATAGAATTAGTTTGTCTTGGAATTAAGGGATTGTTCAATAAGCAAAGTGAAAGAGTTGAGAAAAATATAAAAGTTTTGGATAAAGAGATCTCCAAATCATCTTGCTTATAGTTATTGCCTGTGCTGAGATAAGAACTCAGTAAAGTATTGAGAATCAACTCATTTTTGTGTTTCAAGACTTGTGAAAAGTAGACAAACATACATCCAATTTTTTTTAACATATGGAAGGTAATAAAGAAATGTTCATATTTCACACAACATTAGGAATATTTGTCCAGTGGTTTTTCCTTCTTGTGACTACAATGTCCACAAATCCTCATTTTTTTTTTCATTCTCCTTTTTGGTGCTTCTATTGAACTTTAAAGATGTTTCAGATATCACTTTTTAAATGTGGTTTTCTTTCTCTTCTCTCTATCCTCTCCTCTCCTCCCCTCCCCTCCCCTTCATTCTGTCCCCTTCCCTCCTCCTCCCCTCCTCCTCTCCTCTCCTTTCTTTGCCTTGCCTTGCCTTGCCTGCTGCCTCACCTCTCCTCTCTCTCTCCCTCTCCCCTCTCCCTCTCCCTCTCCCNTCTCCCTCTCCCNTCTCTCTCTCTCTCTCTCTCTCTCTCTCTCTCTCTCTCTCTCCTCTTCTCTCTTCCCCTTTCTCTTCTTTCTCCTTCCCTTGATCCTCCCCCCTTTTCCTCACCCTCTCTACTAGCTTGGTGGTATCTTTGTGTGGTGAGGGGTGGTGTGGTGTGGTGTGTGTGTGTGTGTGTGTGTGTGTGTGTGTGTGTGTGTGTTTGTGTGTGTTTGTGTGTGTTTGTGTGCACACACGCAAGCATGCATGTAAATTTTGCCCAAGAGCCTAATACATACTTGGCAAGTGCTATTCCGATGAGCTTCACTCCCACAATTTGGCCAATTATGTAATTCTTTCCTTTTTTTCTTATTTTCTTTTCTGTTTTGAGGTGGTTGGGAAACTTTTACTGACTTTGTCTAATAATTTAAGGGTTATAGTGTTGTTTAATTGGTTTATCTGATTTTGATTTAACTTTGGTAAGTGATACATGTCGAGAAAACCTTCCATTTCATTTAGATTTTTCATTTTATTATTATTATTATTATTATTATTATTATTATTATTATTATTATTTGGAGTATAAACTTTTGAAGTAAGACAGAATGATTCTTTGAATTTCCTCTCTTTTCATTTCTTGTTCTGTTTATTTAGATACTGTCAGTCTGCTTCTTTATTAGTTTTGCTAAGGGATTCTCTGTCTCACTGCTTTTTTCAAAGAACCAGCTCTTGGTTTCATTGCTTCATTGTATTGGTTTTTTTTGTTTCTGATTGATTTTTGGCTTGATTTTGATTATTTTTTTGTTTTCTAGTCCTCTTTGATGTGCTTGCTTTTTTTTTTCCCCTAAAGCTTTCTACTGTATTTTTAAATTGCTGGTATGAGAACTTTGTAATTTATTTATGGAGGCACTTAGTGCTAATGAACTTTCCTCTTAGCACTGCTTTCATTTGGGTCCCATAAATATGGGTGTGGTTTGTCTTCATTTTCATTAAATTCTAGGAAGTCTTTAACTTCTTTGTTCATTTCTTTCATGACCCAGAAATTATTGATTAAAATGTTGTTCAATCTCCATGAGTGCGTAGGCTTTTTTGGTGTTTCTCTTGTTGAAACCCAGCTTTAATCCATGGTAGTTTGATAAGATACAAGGAATTACTTAAATTATTATTATTATTATTATTATTATTATTATTATTATTATTATTATTATTTTTAGTTTAGTTTTTTAATTAGCCTGATCTTTTCTGTTTTCCCTCTGGTTTAAGACATCTTGAAAGCATATTAGTTCACAAACCAAAAAGACTAATACAGACTGTGGGCAATTAAGAATTCTGTGTTGTTGAATTTATTTAACAAACATTGACCACAATGTAACTATTTGTTTCTGCAGTCCTTAATTCTCCTTAATTCTCCTATGCAGGCATAACTGAGTACTTTTCTGATTTTTAATTTAAAGATGCATCTTTCTGGACACACGTTTTTCCCCCACTTTGGTATAAAATTACAAAACGAAAAATAACCAAATAAATCAATTTTTAAATATTTCAAAACCAAGAGAAAGTGTTATTCCATACTGTTAATTGAACAATAAGTAGTAAGATTTTAAAGAAGTATTATTTTTAAATTGAACCATCAAGGCTAATAAGATCTTGAAATGTTAGGGTTCCTTTCCATTGCTTTTAAAACATTGTCTCTTTTCACAGTTTCATCTTCTTGCTGAGAGGAGCAGTTTTGTTTTCTTCCTAGGAAGTGACAAGGAGAAATAAGAGAAACAGTGAAATTAATGGAGAGATACAAGGTACATTGGCAGTAGAGGAGATCTGTCACCAAGTCATAATTCTATTGTTTTCTCTGCAGTATGAAATATTTCCAGCACACAGTGAGTTGTAGTCCTGACCCTGTGTGAGGAGAATAATAATTGAATATCAGTGAAGGGGAGATGCATTGGCTCTCTCTTTTGAGTGACTTCATTTGTTTGGGAGTCTGGAACTTAGCATATAAGTCTCTTTATTTACCAGTGAAAACTGAGGATGCTCAAGTACTTGGCTTATGTACCCAAACATAATTCCTTCACAGAGACCTCCAATCCTCTGACGTAGTTATATAGTATGATTCCTGTCACTATTCAGTGTCAAATGTTTTCATTTCTGTAATAACCATGACATTTCTTTACTCATTTACTATCTGTGACCACACATAAGCATTCAAATAACATAAGCTTGGCTATTCATGCACATATCCACATCTATGTCCTCAGATTCTGAGACAAGGAAAATAAACAGCAGATTAATATATGAATAAATTGGTAGATAGATGCTGAAATTAAACTATATTTAGTCAGGTTATCTGTCTTTGGTAAAGTTTGTTTGTAAACATCATACTAGTATAATAGCTCCATGAACTGGTTCATAGTAACTACACTTTATTTCGGGTAACAATCTCAAGCATTAACAAAACACAAAACAAGCCATGGACACAAAATCGGAGTTTAAATGTTCCCTTTTCTTTATAGATACTGAGCACATGGAGAAAAGGCAGACCAGAACAGACATCAAAAACAACCACTGTCACATCACTTAACCATATATATAGGAAAATTTTACCTCACCTGAGACTAGAAATGCAAATAAGCTTTTAGACTGATATTGAGGATGTGAAAGTGTGTAGAATCTTAATTTCAATGATGACAACTATAAATCAAACCTGCTTTTCCTCTTCCATTCAACTGACGAATGTATCTTACAGATTCAGTTCTTCCTGTTGCGTATTCTGGTTAGTTTGGCGCTATCATTATGGTTTTAATTCTTCTTTGCCAGTAAGAAAGTTTCTTTTAAAGTCCATCTATAATATTTATATTGTATACTAAATTAGAAATGCACAAAGGGCTGGGCATACTGTTTTTACTCATTTGTCTTTTATTAAAGATTCTACAAATACCTTATATACAAACTACACAGATTAGTCCTTTTGACTGACAATGAAACAAGGTTCTGACACAACGAATAACACTAGCAATGCTCAGATTTCTATAATCTAACTATGTATTGTATGCTGAAGTATTAAGATGTTATTGACTGTAGATGAAGTTCTTAACTGCCTTTTAGAGGATTGCTTGGCCTACTGCATGACAACGTAATCATTCAGTCAACCTACATGCACAATTTTTAGAGTAATTAATAATAAACTTTCATTTTTATGTTCACAACTGATATTTTAGAAAATAGAAAATTATTACTCATTTCATGGTAAATTACAGATACAATATTAAAATTTGGTTAGAGAGTTGGTAAAATGATTCAGCTAATACAGTTATTAATGTCAAGCATAAGAACCTAAACTTAATCCAGGGAATCCATATAATGGAAGAATATAAGCAATTAAATTTTAAACACACACACACACACACACACACACACACACACACACACACACTCCCAACACAAACACACACTTTGATTTTTGCTTACAATCTCTCTCTCTCCTTCCCCCTTCCTCCCTCTCAGCATTCTCCTGCATACACAATTACATATATACAAACATAAATGCAAAATAAAATATATTTAAACTGTGTCATTATTTTGAGGGCAAAGATTTAAAAAACATTGAAAAGTATTTTATTCTTTTTTTCATCACTCCTTAAATTTCAAACATTTCTTTATCCTAACTGTTGCTGTATCCTGGATTTAGTAGGTGAGCAAATCATTCCTATTAAGATTGAATATTCGGTCTAAAGCTCAAAGACTCACAGGGTATAGGTATAATTTTAATATTTTGAAATATTAGCCCTTGTTTTTGTTCTTATTTTCAGTAAGGACTCCTTCACTCAAGTGACAGATATAATTTCACGTATTACTTGACCTGTGTCTGTCCTTTTAGCTCTGTCACCTGCTGCTGATCCTGACTTCTTGCTACTCCATCTATTGGTGACAGAAGTTGCATTTAGTCTTATAGGAGCTTGAGATGTCTCTTTCTGATAATGGTCATTACATTATGCCATAATTCAATCGGTACCCTTTACTTTCACTGCCAATTTACATCACACTATTCATTAGGATGCTTGTGGTGGTGTCAGTATTATTTTGAAATATATTTATATGTAATTATGCCCATAGAAACAAAGATTGTTTCATTAAATTATATATGAAATGTTTAAAATTTTGCTGTTGGTTTTCAGCAATTTATCATATGTTTGCCATATATCTATTTCTCTATCTGTCTATCTATCTATCTATCTATCTATCTATCTATCTATCTATCTATCTATCTATCTATCTATCTTTGTCTATCATCATAATTTTATGTTTATAGAAATATATATCAACTAAAATAGTCAAAAACTAATTAAATAGTAACACATTTATGAAAATTATTAGCAGATGCAGGTTAATTTTGTTCCTATGCTCTAAAGAGAAATGATCAATATCCATGAACAAATATATCTGCATGTGGGATGGTGCTTCTCTTTTCTTTTATATTAAAGTTATACTGGTGTACAGAAAAAACCTTTAGTACAAAAAGTCCTTTTAGCATGGATGCTGGCAAGATGGCTTAGGGCTAACCTGCTTGATGACCTTGAGTGCCAAGTAAAAACAGAGCATAGTTTGACATTCTGTACCTCTGCTGGGGGATTGCTAGGAAGCTAGGCAAGCCAAAATACCTAGAATTATAGGGAAAGAGATCTAATGCCAGCCTCTGCACTTGACAGTGTCATACACATTTCTTTTTATCTACAATGATATGTAAACACACATTCAACATAGATGTGCCAAGTATAAACTATAATGGAACCTTGTCCCATAGAATAAAAGAAATGATAATTTGGAAAACATACATCAATTTAATATTTCTCTGGTAACTTAGCACTGTCAACACAATTACATATATTTTGACTATGGAGAAATGTTCATTATTAACCTACTTTTTCTAGAGCCAGTTCATCCAATTGAGAAAGTGATCCGTTTAGCAATTAGCAACCAGAATGTAGAGATTTCAATATTAGATTTCTTGCTAAAATGTTTTTTCTCATGTTGTTTTTCCTTTTTGAAATTTAGGTCATCATGCTCCTTAATTTTTCTTCTAACATTAGGCATATAAGAACTACCCTTCAGAATATAAAGTTCCTTAAACTTTAGAGACAAAGTTCCTAGTTTTCCTTTCATTCTGTATATAAATCAATCCATTCTTTTCTGAGATCTTTCCATTGTTATCTTGAGGCAGGAACAATCAACATATTCCATCTCATGGTTTCTGGAGTAACAATGCGGAGTCATGATCTACTCTTTGTTATTAGATGACCGAGATTGCCATCATTCTTGTTTCCAAAAATTATTTCTGCAGTCATTTCTCTGCTTCTTAAAATACTGTCCTATATCATTTTACATGTTGTTTTCTATAGCACTTTCTCATCTCCAGTACCAATTTCTGTGCCATTGGTCCATGCAATAGGTCATGCTGAGGTTAAAACTATCATAAATATCTGTGGTAAAGTACAATTGCTTATTTTCCCAAAAAAGAAAAGAATTAGCTTGAGTAAATACAAAAGTGTCTGAACGGTTCATCCTGAATTACATAAAATCCTATTAGAATTGAAAATATGGAAGAATTGCATATTTGTCTAAAAGTATATACATTGTATATTTAAAGCACAAGCAGTTATAAAAACTAACTTTGCAAGCAATTATAGAAAAGTTAAACAATAATTTTGTATTTCTCACCATGAGCCTGAGGACTCAAATCTTTCTGGGAGAGAATTTCAGAAAATAACAATATACATTCTTATGTAGTCACCTTACTTGTGGATTGATTTTCCTACAATCTATTTTACTCTATAACTTTTATACATTTCATTCCAGAAACAAAGGTTCACTAAATTAATTAATTTTAATAGTATATTTATAGATTCATATTAATTTTAAAATTATTAACCATTTTAAATTAATTACTGAGTATATTATAAATTCAATTTTGTCATAGTTTTGTAACTGTGAAGAGATGCATTCATAGTATATATATGTACACATAAAGAAAAGTTTCTATGCTACATATAGTTTCAAATATCTGCACAGTGTTTTGAGAAGTGTTTTTACCTTTAACAAGATGAGTAAAAATTGTAAGGTATATTTTCATAAGCTAAGCTGGAAATCAATAAAATTCAGAATGTCTCTAAGCATGAATATAAAATCTGATCATATTAATTAGTCTTAAGATGTGATGCTTTATCTCTCAATAATAATGGAACTAGAAAGGTTTATCATTATTCTTTAACAAAAAGGATGATAAAACACAGAAACTGCCTTACAGAGTATAATGAATATCAAAGAAAAATTTTCTTCAGGATGATTTGTTGAAGCAGTTCTACTTGCAAATTGATTATATTGGAAAGATCAAACGAGTATGAAAAGATTCATGTAAAGATTGTCTTTTTAGCAGAAAAAATCATTTATAATATTAAAAAATGTTACCATAAATGAAAAGAAAAAATCCAATGAAATATAAATTAGATTCAATGAACATTAGTCATTATACATGAAAGCATATGATTATTCTACCTTATTAAGGAAAATATGGCTTGGTAAGAATGACACATCAAGAGTCTCATGACATGTAGGTAGAACATAATAAACATCTTGATGAAAAGCGACTTGTGAATAAATGGGCTTACTTCATTTTTTAAATCCAAATCACAATTTATCATTGAAAGAAATCAGGGAAGATACTTAAAGTAGGACCTGGAGTCTGGAACTGAAGTAAAGCACATAGAGTAATTTTGCTATATTAACCAGCATGCTGTGGAAGAACAGATCAGATAGAATGAATAAAGGTATATCTGGATAAGATAGATAATGGAGATATAGTATATACACATACATATACACACACATACATATTTAATATATTCCTTTCATCTATATAATATGACATATTTATAGCATTTACTTCCTTTTATGTTTATTATATATATTCATACATATAAATTCCTTTTAGCCTTATCATATATATGATATATATATATATGCATATATATAGCCCCTTTTATCATATAGATAAAAGAGTATATGTTATAGATAAATCATATATGATATCGATAAAACAAATTTATTAAAATGGATTATAGGCCATGTTCCAGCTATTCCAAAACTGGTTGTTTTATCAACCAAAAGTACAAGAAAACATTCAGTAGATGTTCAGTCCATGAGTCTTGATTTCTTTGATGGGCTTCAGTATACAGCCGAATCCCAAAGTAGTCTCTTAATGCTAGTGAATGAATGGATTTGTCATTCAGAGCTAGAAGCAGCAGCCAAAGAGAACATGCTTCTGTCTTCAAATACACAGTGTGAACAAAATTAAAGATCTATATTTCCACCTAAAAAGATACATATTAAATTTGACTTTTCTCACTTCAAATTATCGAATTAGAAAATAAATATTTCCTCATAGATATATGCATCTACATAGGCTTTAGTTGATAACAGGTATAGTCAAGTTGATTATCAAGAATAGCTATCACAAGTCTACCTCTTTGACAATCATATCTCCTTATGTCATGCTTAATTTCTAACTGAAAACAATAGGTAGGCCATAATTTTTTTATGATTTTTTATTAGATATTTTCTTTATTTACATTTGAAATGCTATCTCTATACCTTCCCCCCGCCCCTGCTCCCCTACCCACCCACTCCCACTTCTTGGCCCTGTCCTTCCCTTGTGCTGGGTCATATTAACTTTGCAAGACCAAGGGGCCTCTCTTCCCAATGATGGCCAATTAGGCCATCTTCTGCTACATATGCAGCTAGAGACACCAGCTCAGGGGGTACTGGTTAGTTCATATTGTTGTCCACATTACAGGGTTGCAACCCCCTTTAGCTCCTTGGGTACTTTCTCTA
>NC_034592.1:82753183-82804900 GCF_900095145.1 Mus pahari
CCTGCCTCTGCCTCCCGAGTGCTGGGATTAAAGGCATGCGCCACCATGCCCGGCCCCCTAGCTGGTATTTATAATTACTGTCCTCTCTTACCAATTCTGAGTATTCTCCATTCTCAGCTGGAGCCTCATCGGGGATTTCTTATTTTCCTAGATAGGTAACTCATATCTTCATTCCTGAAGGGACAGTGCTCTTTTTAATCCTTTCTGAATTATGCTGTTATGGTTTCTCATTTATATAATCGCAAGGCATAGTAATATCAAGAGATGCCATAAAAGATCTCCTACACTCCAGAAGTAATCTTTTCTACTCTACTCTAGAGAAGCAATACAATATCTTTTTTGTAATCTTCATCATTCACCATTACTAGTACACTTATCCCTTTCTTATCATGGCATCTTAAGGGTCTTAGAAGTTCAAAGTGGCCCAGGGAAACTCTAAGCTTCTACTTCAAAGGAATGTTTGTTGTATCTCCTGGCATGAGCAGTCCCCATTCTCTAACCAAAACTACTAGGACAGCAGAACTAATGGTCACTGGAACAATAAGCCAAAGTACTCTAGTGGGTCACTAGGGTTGGTAATGAGTGGAAATATTTCCTTTCCACCCATTGATTCCTGGACTCCAGGGCCCTGGTGAAAGAAACTATACCATATATACGAAACTGATTCAAAAAATATACTACTTTCTGGAGAGTGATGATCCAACTCTTCAGGATGCTTCCACATAATGGTATTGTAATGGTATCTTCAAAAGTTCATTATCTTTTTCTGAGGCTAGCTGCTACTAAATAATAGGAAAATGGTAATATCAATAGAATCAATTATTGTGTGTGTGTTGTCACACTTCCATGACTATGAAGTATGTTCCTTGGTCAGAAACAATACTGTGTGGAGTAACATGATGGTAGTTAAAACATTATATAAATCTATGTATAGTGGTTTTGATAGAAACATTGTTTGCAGAAATTACAAATCTCTAACTAGAATAAATATCTACTCTAGGAAGGACAAAGTGTTATAATTTCTACAAAAATGTGTAACAATGTTATCAACCTACCAATGGGGTGCTGTCTGACCACCCCACAAATGTTGATTTTTGTCTCTGAGGCTTAGCATTTGTCTCTATTGTTGGAGGATATGAAATTTAACAGCAACTGTAGCCGGTCAGTCTTGGTAACTGGAGATCCATGTTGTGGTTTCCAAGCAGAACTTCCTTCCATCTCTGCTCCCATGATTACTTTGTTCATGGTCCCAGTAGGCAATGACAAGGGTGGGTGAGATAGGAGGCCATAATGTTTACCAAAAGGATCATCCTACCTAATTGGTTATTGAATTCCCCCTCAGGGCACACAACATTTTGATGACCCTTTATATGGAATGAAAATAGCTTCATTCTTTGTCCATTTGGAAAGATGTATTCATACTTCTTCATCAGATACCTTTCTCATTAATTTTTCCAACACATTGGGTATAGCCTTTGATTCAGAAACAAAAAACTCATCTGGCCATTTCTTGTAGAGGAATTTAAAACGAGCAACATGGCTGCTCTATCAAGGGATCCCATCCAAAGATCTGCCAGGTCCATATGATTTTCCAGAATGCAGATAAGCACTGGACCACTGTATGATCTGACTGGAATAAATAACCTTGGAATACATCTTTGATCCCTAACAATGTTGATAAAGATAGTTTGTCGAAGGAAGCAGCCATGTTTGAAAGTAACATCTAGTTGAGTAGCAGACAAAATGGTCATTCAGAGAAATAATTGACAGAATGAGTCTGTGATAGGACATGCCAAACTCGCATGAGACCAGACAGCAAAGAGCGTTGACTTTAAAAAGCAGCGCCTGAAGTAAGAGGCAACCAGGTCCATTGAGCTTAGTTGACTTTATCAGTCAGTTCAGTTCAGTTGAGTGGGATGGGAGGGAGTTCAGTTAGTTGGGAGTGAGTCAGTTCGAAGTTGAATCAGTTTATCAGTCAGTTGGGAGTCAGTGAAGTGAGTGCAGTAGAGTTGAGTTTTCTTCATGAGTTCTTGTAGTTCAGTGCTGACCAGCAGAGGTAGTTAAAGCCAGAGAATAAGAAGGTGCCAGAAGAGAAGAACACATTGCCAGAGGTAGTCTGAGGCCAAACAGAGCAATTCATTGAGAACTTGAGAGAAGCCAGATTGAAGCAGTCATTTTGGAGAGGAATTTGAGCCAGAACATCTGAGTTGAACCAGCCAGCCAGAGATCAGGAAGAACAATAAAGAGTGATGATATTCAACAATAAGCCTCCAAAACAATAATTACTTCAGGTGAATAAACTTTACTTTTGTAAATTTTCCTTCCAAGCAAAATGCATAGCCATGGGAACTACCAGAAATTTTGCCACTGTGCAGATTTCTTTTAGATGGAGTCTTTCAGGTTTGTCCTAGAAAGGGGTTGTAATTCTGCAGCTGTCCACTTCCGGGTCATACCCATATAATGTTCAATAATCAGTAAACCAAGCCCTGGTCCTCTCTTCCTCACCCATTCAATAATTGGTTACATCAAATGAGGCAGTAGGGTTTTCTTTGCTTTTCTTTTCTTTGCTATTCTTAGTTTTTCTTTTCTTTTCTTTGCTTTGTTTTGCTTCACTTTGCTTCACTTCCCTTTCCCTCCCCTCCCCTGCCCTCTCCTCTCCTCTCCTCTCCTCTCCTCTCCTCTCCTCTCCTTTCCCTTCCTTTCCTTTCCTTTTCTTTTCTTTTTACCAATTTTAGGCCTAGCAGCAACTCATCAGGCTGAGCACAGGGACCCCCAATGGAGGGAAGGACTGAAGGAGCTGAAGGGATTTGCAACCCCATAGGAAGAACAACAATATCAAACAACCAAATCCCCTAGAGCTCTCAGGGACTAAGCCACCAACCAAAGAGTGCATATGGAAGGACCCATGGCTCCAACTGCTTATGTAGCAAAGAATTGATTGCCTTATCTGGCATCAGTGGAAGGAGGCTCATTGCCCCCAACATAGGGGAATGCTAGGGCAGTGAAGCAGGAGTGGGTGATGTCCTCTTTGTCTTCTTTCTCGTTACTATATCTAAAAGCACCTTGCTATTCAGATATTCAATATTTGCATCTGACCCCTGTTACATTAAGATGAAAGTAAAACCACTGCATTTTATTCATCAAACTGAGCAGAAGTGGTTCTGCCTTCAATGATCCTACACTACTCTACACACTAAGTTATAGAATAACATTATTTATCAACTAATATCCTTAGTTTAACCATGAATACCCTGCAAGGCTGTGACATAAATTTTTGCTCTAATTCAAACAACTTTGTAATGAGAGCTTTGGATTGATTTTTCAAAACTTTAGCTCTCTAACTGCTGAAGACAGAATTCTTTTGCAGGGCAAAATTTGAAATATTTAGAACAGTGGTTTTCAACCTGTGGGCTATGTTACATTACAAATCACAACAGTAGCAAAAAATTATAGTTATAAAGTTGGATTGAAGTAATTATATGGTTGGGGTTCACCACAACATGAGAAACTATATTAAAAGGTTACAGCATTAAGAAGGTTTAGAACCACAGCATTAGACTGTTCATGTACTACTTGAAGCAGTTAGTTTTAGTAGAGTCCATTGTTGTCCTTCAACTTATTCTGAAATGGTAACTTTTGTTTCTTTTATTATGGAGCTCATTCTTTTCCTTTATCACTTTCTCTAGAGCAGCTGGGAGCAAATGACCAGCATCATTGTTTTTCTACAAATAGCCCAAAATCTGATATACAGAATGACCAAACTTGTCTCTCAGAAATGGTAAATCAGGATAATTAAATGCATTTGTCTCCCTAATTGCATGAAATAGTCTACACAATCATAGTTCACTAATCTCTGAACTCTCAGTAGATAGATCAATAACTGTATTACCAAATTAAAAAGCCTATTGTGGATACTTAAAATATTTATCTTTATATATCTCTTGCTCTAGAACTACATCTGATGCCAAAATCTGTATAAGTTAGGGTTCTCTAGAAAAACAAATACATACAATAAAAGATAGTATATCTATCATATATTTATTATATATTGTAATTATAATAATTTTGCATATTCATATATTCATTATACATGTTATTATTAAAATTTATTTATTATATAGCCTGTAGTGTGGTTAGTTTAAAAAAGTTTGTAAACCAACAAAAGGTCCAAGAATCCAGTAGTTGTTCAGTTTTGTCTCAGTTTGTCCTTCACATACATCAGAATATAAAGAAGTAGGCTGTAATGTCACTGAAGGAATGGATTATTCAGTGAGAGCAAGCAGGCAGGGAAATCAAGTTTGGTTCTTCCAAGTCCTTTATGTAGGTTGTAAGCAGAAGGTGTAACATAGATTAAAGGTTTATCTTCCAACTTCAAAAGATCTGGATTAGAAGTGTTTCTTCCCACTTCAAATGATTTAATTAAAATACAATGGCTCACAGGTTTGCTCAGTACCTTGTGATAATTCCAGATGCATTTAACTGACAACCAAGAATAGATGCTTATGGTCTTGTGCTTAGTCATATCATCAACCTAGATCTTGGTTTCCTTTTTCTTTCTTTTTTTTTAAACTATTTGTTTGTTTGTATGTTTGTTTGTTTTACACACCAGTCCACCCCCCTCCTACTGTTCCTCATCCCATATCTCCTCCCACCCCCACCCCCACCCCCACCCCGTCTCCACTAGCATGTCCTCCCCACTCCCCACCCCACCAGACCTTTAAACTCCCTGGAGTCTCCAGTCTCTTGATGGTTAGGTACCAGCAATCTTCTGCTGTATATGTATTGGGGGCCTCATATCAGCTGGTGAGTGCTGCCTGTTTGGTGGTCCAGTGTTTGAGAGATCTTGGAGGTCCAGGTTAACTGAGACTTCTGGTCCTCATTCAGGGTCACCCTTTTCTTCAGCTTCTTCCAGCCATCCCCTAATTCAACAACAGGGATCAGCAACTTCTTTCCATTGGTTGGGTGCAAATATCTTCATCTGACACTTTCAGTCTCTTGTTGGGTCTTTGGGAAGTCATGATAGGTCCCTTTTAGTGAGCACTCCATAGCCTCAGTAATAGTGGAGGCCTTGGACCTCCCCTTGAGCTGAATCCCAAGTTGTACCTGTCGCTGGACCTTCTTTTCCTCAGGCTCCTTTCCATTTCTATCCCTGTAATTCTTTCAGACAGGAACAATTATGGGTCAGAATTTTGACTGTAGGATGGCAACCCTCTCCCTCATTTGATGCCCTGTCTTCCTGCTGGAGGTGGGCTCTGTAAGTTCCCTCTCCCTACTGTTGGGCATTTCATCTAAGGTCCCCCCATTTGATTCCTGAAAGTCTCTGGTGCATTCTGGAGGGTCCCATCAACCTCCTACCTCCCAAGGTTGCCTGTTTCCATTCTTTATGCTGGCACTTGGTCCTTTTCCCTCTCCCAATACCATATCAGGTTCCTCTCTTCCCCCCGACCCCTCTCCACTTTCCCTCCCAAGTCCCTTCCTCTCTCCCCACTTATGGTTGGTTTTCTTCTCCCTCCTAAGTGGGACTGAAGCATCCTCACTAGGGCCCTTCATCTTGTTGAACTTTTGCGTTCTATGTACTGTATCTTGGATATCAGTACTTCATTCTTCCCTCCTTCTTTCCTTCCTTCCTTCCTTCCTTCCTTCCTTCCTTCCTTCCTTCCTTCCTTCCTTTCTTCCTTATTTCTTTTTTCTCTTTTCTTTACTTTTCTCTCATTTTTTGCACATTAGCCTCAGTTGTCTAGGCATAGCACTACCCACAGAAACATGGACTGTCCACTTCAATTGGAAATCACGAAACTTTCATAGAGACTTCCCCATAGACCAATCTCATGGAGTCACTTCTTCAGTAAAGAGTTTCTTCTTTGCCTGTTTGTCAAGTTCAAAAGAATTATTAAAAACTACATGTTATACTATTATATAAATCTTAATATTTCCTTTGTTCCTCAAAAGTATGACAACAGACTCAACCAAAATCAAAAAAGAATATTTCCATTTCAAAAAAATGTGTACATAAATGTACTTCTTAGAATCAGTATAAAATATAAAAAGTACTAATATCAGAATGTTTTCAATAACAGAGACATCAAAATTCCTAGTGGTTAATGTCTACAATAATGCTTTATTTTAATTGCAGTTACTTTTAACCAGTATCACTTATTAATTTGGATTATTTGAATCACTATAGAATCCACACAAAATCCTAATCAGTAACGTGACCATATCCATTATTACATCAAAGCATATACTGTGTGCCTCAGTATGTTGGAACCTATTCTTATTATCAAATCCTGTGTAATTTTCCCTCAAAACAAATTATTGCTCATATATTCAAAGGGCAATGAACAAACATAACATAATTGATCCAGCTGAGCGTCAGACTTCAGCCTTATGCATAAACAGTGGTCTGAAATTAATGTCATCCATTTGCAACTTCACCTAATTCAGGAGATATTTTCATGGATGTGAGCATGCCATTGAATTGGATTAGCATAAATAACACTACCAACATTACAATTCTTTGGTTTTCCCTCAATGATATATTTTTCTAAAGATTTTATGTGTTTTATTAATTAATCTATCTGTTTATTTATTTTACATCCCAATGCATTTTCATCACCCTCCTTTCCTCCTGGTCCTTCCCCATCTACAACATTTCCCCAGGATTCCCTCCTCTGTGTTCAGAAAAGAGGAGACCTCCAATGAATATTAACCAGCCCTGGCATATCAAGTTACAGTAAGACTGGTCACATCTGCAATTGAGGCTACAAGAGGCAGCCTCTTGTAGGAAAGTGTCCCAAAGGCAGGCAACAGAGATGGAGACACCACTTGCTTCTACTATTAGGAGTCCCACAAGAAGACAAAACTCCCCGACAGTAATATATTTGCAGTGGTTCTTGGTCAGTGCCATGCAGGGCTCCTTTGTAGGCTGTTCAGTATCCATGAGCTCATATTGACCCAGGTTAGTTGACTTTGAGGATTTCTTATGTTGATCTTGACCCCACTGACTCCTGCTTTCCTTCTTCCCCCTCTTCTGTAGGATTCAACCAGCTTCACCTAACATTTGGCTACAAAACTACAATCCTTATAGCCTTCCAGAGAGCTTAAATACAGCTTAATAACTAATCACTGAAGTGCCTATAAATTAATAAGTGATTAATTTTATTCATATTTTGATACATTTAAAATTTTATATACTTTTTAAATCTCACTATACTTCACAATAGTTTGGAATTAAGTGCACTAATGGCTCAGAATTTATTAAATTCCTTAGAAATGTATTTAGTCACTCTCAGGATGAATTCTCTGATAGATTCTGTAAATAAAATGATGATTGAAACAAGTATCTTAATCAATATAAGAAGGTAAACTGGTTTAATAATAAATCAGAGTAATTAATTTGAAATAAATAGAAATCTTAATAGGCATTAGATGAATGCTGGGATTAATGTGAGTGAACCACAGCTTCAAAAGCAAACAAAATTAATGCACACCAGTTATAATTGTGAATTTATCAGTTCTTGAGTATATTTCAAGTGAGAGACATATTACACAAATCATCTCTTCACCATATTTAGTGGTATTATGATGATTTTTTATTCCAATTAAATTGAAGCTTAAAGAAGTTAATACAGTTTAAAGGATTATAAAGATTTTATGTTAAAAATTTAGAACTTGAACTCAGAATTTGCAATACAGAAAGCCATTAATTTTCCAATCTTCTCTATATGGCAATTTCATTTTCTGAGAAAATGGATAGATAGGAGAGAATGTCATGAACATTATGCATCAATAAAGCATTAAAGTGCATAACCACAATAAAAAAGTTTGGGACATACATTCAGAAACACTGAAGTAATGGGGTCTTAAACTTCATAGAAAAAATAGGAAGAGAATAATGAATGCTAAATGTATTGAGGTTTCCAAGTGTGCAATTAAGAGCAGTTGAATGGATTCAAGAAGAATATAACTTTAATTGACCTAGATATTAGAAACTTAACAAGTCAGAGGGAAGAATTCCTGTTGCAGACTTTGATAAGCTACTATTAAGAATGGTTACATGGAGCAAAAGGGATGAATCAGAAGCAATAAGCTACTATTAAGAAAGATCACCTAGAATAAAAGGGATGAATCAGAAATAATAAAAGTACATCTGGTTAAAGTAGAGGATGAGAGATAAAATGAGTCAAGAGTTAGGGAAAACAAGCATTCTGAAATTCCTCTTGTACTGATGCCAAGTAACTATAAAGCGTCATTTATGAATAGGTATGTTGAGAAATTATTTTTATGGCTTTAATTTAAGTATGCATTCTCCATCTCTAAATAAAGTGGAACAATAAACCTTTCAGTCGTAAATAGAAAATGAAGAGTAAATATGTGTATAAATTACAGTTTTCTCAAGATTATATACATTTCAAAGAATTTAAAATTATTCTCCTCTAATATGTAGCTTAACTGATTGTATTCAATAATCAAAAACTGCTAAATAAACACATATTGGATAGGCAGCATGTGTGAGTACTGTAGGTGCATGGTGGTGTAAGGGCTGTACCTTATTTAGAAAGGTTGGATGTTATAACAGAGATAATAGACTTACAAACTAGTGATGGCATTCCCTGGTATTTTAAACCTAGTCCTACCCTTTATTTGCTTTTTACTTCTTTACTCTGGATGCAATGTGACTAACCCCTCCTGACTCAGGCCACTATGCCACAGCTTAGGAGACAGTATCTTTGAACTATAAGCCAAAATAAACTCTTGACCTGTCAAGTTGCTACTTGCCAGATATTTGGTTGTTGCATTTAGAAGAATAACAGACAGAGAAAAGCAATCTACTGCTTGCCCTGTATGGCCCTTATTGACTTGATGATATTGGAGTGTTAAGAGATGTCTGGTCATGGAAGAATTTAGGAATTCTTCTTTTAATGTAGGTTTTAGCAAAGCACTCTGGAGAAATTATTCATGCTTTAGGCACACACATCAGAAAGGGTTGGGCAGGATCACACAGGACAATGAGTTGTGATTGGATGGTTGAAAAGGATACACAGCTGGCATAATAAAAAAGAAAACACAGTTGACCTGTGAGATTTCAAGTTCATTTGAATCTGTTGCTGCAAGGGTAAGAAATGCCTATAATTAACTCCTCTCAGAATTTTACATGTTTATTTTATATAAAGCTGTTTTAATGTACTAGAAAAAAGTGAATGTCCCAATTGTCGTCTGAGCTTAAAATACACATTTAATTCTTGGTGTATTTTCATCACACGGGTCATATTTAACCAGACTTTCCACTAAAATGTATTATTTTTCTTCATTCTAATAGGATAGGTTTCAGAATGAGTATTTATTTGAGGAATGATTGATGCTAGGTTTGAAGAAGCAATGAGCTTGAATATTTTTCTTGGATTTATTTTATGTTTATTTGTTGTTATATCAGAAATTTTAAGGTATCCTTAAAGATCTTAAAAGAATAATTGGCATACTGTTGGTAGAATTAAAAAGCTCCTTCTGAAAAATCTCTTAAACACTTTAACACAAGAGCAAAGAGATAAATTAAATAAAAAAACACAATTCTCTTAATTCATAACACCCATATCTAGGCAACAGAACGGAATGAGGAATGGATTTGAACCACAAATAAACCATGAGTATGGGAATATTAAGGAAAGTATGTTCCAAATGGCTTATCTTCTGATATATGTGCATACAGCTGTCTCTGACTTATCTCACATTAACATCTTCAAATTGATTTCACAGATGTACAAATGGATTGTACATGTACAGAACCTCGTACTGATATTTTTAGAGGGCAGCTACTAAAGAGCAACAAAATAATGGATCTTTCAGATGGTTGCCATTCAACTTTTTCTTACTGCATTTCCCAAAGAGCAGCACAGATAAACAAGTATTTTATTCCAGCCACCAAAGGGGAGAAAACATTTTAATTCACCATTTTTCTGGATAAATTCCTCTCAGAGCAGTTGTAACATTTTCCATTTCAACAACTGGTCTGTAGTGGAATTTTAAAATGTGGGGACAGAAATTTCATTTTCTGTCACAGCTCTCTCGGTGCTCAAACTATCTGTTTATCAAAGTGGTTTTAGAAGTAATAAGTTAAATGCTAGCAGGGAAATGACTAGGGAAACTAAGCAGACAGGATGTACTGCAATAAAGGGAATTTTGTCTAAGTGGTAGCCTAGAGTTGGGAGATGCAGTGCTATTTTTTAATCACTTGTAAGTGCATATACCTTTATGCATCAAGTAATGGCATAATGGTGAGTGGAGGTCCATTTATATTGCCTTAATTAAAACTAAGACTGTTTGGAGGCTCTTGAATGAGCATTGATGCTGGAATAAAAAAGTCTGTACTATGTGGGGGACATATAGAAAATATAAGTTAAGAGATACTGTTGTCATTTTGCAGTTACCCACATATATGCTTTGTTTTTTTTTTAAATGCGACATTGGGAGTAATAAAGAGTGGAGAATACACACTTTGTATATTGGGAAGATCATTGCCATGCTGCCTCTGTTAAAATTGTAGTAGTTGGATTTAGAAAATGGAGAAATGCCTGAAAAAGAGATCAACATTTTCCCTAGAGCAGAGAAGAAAGAAAATAATGGCACCTTTGTTAGATGAGAGATAAACAGGAACGGAAGGGGCTGTAGTGATCAAATATTTGGTGACTTTATAGTTAATGTGATGGGAATGAGATTAAAGCTTTTAGTTTTAAAAATGGTGAGGTTGAAATTGAAACTCAAGTCTGTGTCTGGCCTCTGTTAGATCATAGTACATGGGGGCAGAGGGAGAAGAATCTGTGTGTACCGCTTTCTCACTGAAAGGCGGGTCCAGTGTTTTTTAACCAGCTCCTTGAAGGCCATGCTTTCTTCAAGTTTCATGTCCTAAGACAATTTTTAAATGTCGTCTAACTGAAAATCCCTTCACGGCACAAAAGAATTCCCCTTTCTAGAATGTATTTAAAATCAACACTACTATAAAAATTAGTATATGTAAAATTATTAATTTTTTATGATTAACCAAATACCCATTGTTAAAAAATGCTTCAATTTGAAAAATAAAATGATACTATAACTTTGTATTTTCTAGAGCTATTTGTCTTTTGGTGGCCAAAATGAAAGAAAAAGCGATACAAAGTATTTGAAGAAATTCTCAGTTTGCCTAAGACACTAGGCAAGGAAGGCTCTGAAGACTTGAGGAATGAAATCTGTGAAGGAATGTTAACACTGGAAAGTCTTCACCTTGCCTTAGGCTAGAATTCTCTACCTTCCTACTATTGCTTTTATCTATCTATCTATCTATCTATCTATCTATCTATCTATCTATCTATCTATCTATCTATCTATCTATCTATCTATTTATTTTTCATACTATTGCTTTTTAATGGTTGCGGTTTGAGTGATTCTTGTTTTGTTTGTTTTTTGTCTTTTGTTTTGTTTTGTTTTTCGAGACAGGGTTTCTCAGTGTAGCCCTGGCTGTCCTGAAACTCACTCTATAGACCAGGCTGACCTTGAAATCAGAAATCTGCCTGCCTCTGCCTCCCAAGTGCTGGGATTAAAGACATGCACCACCACTGCCTGGCTTGGGTTGAATGATTTTTTTTAAACTATTTTATTAGATATTTTCTTCATTTATATTTCAAAGATTATCCCGAATGTCCCCTATACCCTCCCCCTGCCCTGCTCCCCTGCCCACTCACTCCCACTTCTTGGCCCTGGCGTTCCCCTGTATGGGGCATATAAAGTATGCAAGATGCAGGGGCCTCTCTTCCCAGCGATAGCTGACTAGGCCATCTTCTGCTATATATGAAGCTAGAGACACTAACTCTGAAGGTACTGATTATTTCATATTGTTGTTCCACCTATAGGGTTGCAGACCCCTTCAGCAACTTGGATATTTTCTCTAGCTCCCCCATTACGGTCTCTGTGTTCTATCCTATAGATGACTGTGGGCATCCACTTCTATATTTGCCAGGCACTGGCATAGCCTCACAAGAGATAGCTATAACAGTGGCCTTTCAGCAAACTCTTGCTGGCATATGCAATAGGGTCTTTGTTTGGTGGCTGATTATGGGATGGACCCCTGGGTGGGGCAGCCTCTGGATGGTCNATCCTTTCATCTTAGCTCCAAACTTTGTCTCTGCAACTTCTTTCATGGGTATTTTATTCCCTAGTTTGGGGAGGAATGAAGTATCCACATGTTGGTCTTCCTTCTTGATTTTCTTTGTTTTGGAGATTGTATCTTGGGTATTCTAGGTTTCTGGGTTAATATCCACTTATCAGTGAGTGTATATCAAGTGAGTTCTTTTGTGATTGGGTTACCTCACTCAGGATGATATCCTCCAGATATATTTTCAACAAATGGTGCTGGCACAACTGGCTCTTAGCATGTAAAAGAATATGAATTGATCCAATCTTATCTCCTTGTACAAAGCTCAAGTCTCAGTGTATCAAAGACCTCCACATACAACCAGAGACACTGAAATATATAGAGGAGTGATATATGTGGTTATCTTGGCTCACAATTCTGGCACAAGTGTGAAGACCTGATTATGAAAAATAAGTCCAGATATGGTGCAGGGCATCTCTTGGCAGCTGCTAAGGAATGTGTATGTATGCTTATCTGTGCATTTGTTACCTGGTCTCATTTTTCTAATTAAATTATCAGTCATTCAATCATGGAGGATATACTCTGAAAACTTTATCAAATCTAAATACCATGGTCTTATCTCAAAACTTCATATATGGATTCCTTATTTTCTTAATATATTACAATGTCAAAAACAAAGGAGTAGATATTGAATAATAAAGTACAATATAATCAAGCACATCATCACTGGAAAATACATTAAATACAGTAAGACTTGGGAGACATGTCCAAATAATTCTTAACCATAGAATGTTTGAATGGTTAGAAAAACAAAAGGTGTTTTGGGTGGTGAAGGAATATTATGAACAGTGATTATAAACAAACCAGAAAAATTAACAAAATTGTTGTAAGTGATGTTTACTTCAAATCTTCTAATGCCTCAAGAAATTGTCTCTGAGATAGACTTTGAAATTTAAAACCCTACTAAAATATTATCAAGGTGAAGAAAGAACTTAGCAGCTATGGAAGTTTGAATGAAAGTGGCCTCCAGAGGAATTGACTTTATTAGGAGGCGTGGCCTTGCTGGAGTAGGTGTGCCCTTGTTGGAGAAAGTGTGTCACTGTGGATGTACTGTGGGATTTCAAATGCTCAAACCAGGCCAAACTTTATTCTTTCTTGCTGCTGCCTGCAGATCCAAATATAAAACTTTTGGTTCCTACTCAGCACTGTGCCTGCCTGCCTGCTAAGCCATGCTTTCTGCTATAATAATGGGCTGATCTTCTGAGCCTGGAAACCAGTACAAAGAAATGTTTCCATTATCAGAGTTTCTGTGGTCATGGTGTCGCTTCTCAGCAATAAGAACCATAACACAGAAATGATAACTATTCATGTTAATATCGTGGACTATTGTAATAATTTTACTTGCTGAATTGGAAACTCCACTTTGGAATTCCTAATAGTGAAAACAGAGCAGGAATTTAGAATTCTGGATTGAATCTATTATAAAAAGAATAAACTGCTGGGAGTGGTGGCACATGCCTTTAATCCCAGCACTTGAGAGGCAGAGGCAGGAGGATTTCTGAGTTCCAGGCCAGCCTGGNCTACAAAGTGAGTTCCAGGACAGCCAGGGTGATACAGAGAAACCCTGTCTCAGAAAACAAAACAAAACAAAACAAAACAATAAATAAATAATAAATAAATAAATAAATAAATAAATAAATAAATAAATAAATAAAATAAACTATGATCTAATGTAAGGACTAGGACTAGAGATCTTCAGTTTAAGGCTCATCTGTACAAAAAGGTAAAACTAAGTATAAATGCTTTCCTTTGAATATTACTTCAATCAAAATTTTGTTTTTAAAATAAAGCACTTTGAAACGTCAATATTTTCATATAGTGAACAAATTCACCAATTCTTAATCTTCTTAGTCATGAGACCTTTTAATAGGGTTCTTCATTTTGTGGTGACTACAACCATAAAATGGCTTCCATTGTTAATTCATAATTGTAATTTTATGATCACTATTACCTGTAACATTAATATCTGTGATTTCTTATGGGCTTAGGCATCCCCTGTGAAAGGATTATTGGGTCTCCACACTGAGTGTCACTGTTCTACATTGTCTTCATTTATTGGCTATTCATCAGCCCTGTTCAAATCTTCCCATGAGTTCATAATTTGCTGCTGCTACTATTGCTGCTGCTGCTGCTGCTGCTATTACTACGATTACTAGTACTACTACTACTGCTACTACTACTACCAGTAGTAGTAGCAGTAGTAGTAATAGTAGTAGTACTGTTTGTTTGTTTCTTCTACTTGTAGATTAAGGACATCAAAACCCAGCCTCTTCAGCCTTCCAGTGTCAATGTCCAGGAATCTTCTAGCCCTTCAGTCCTAGACTTGGAAAGCTGAGGTACCCAGTTCCACATATTGAACAACTATTAGTTGTCAGCCTTACTAGTTTGAATGCAGACATTTTCCTGGTATAACACCATAGTATTGGTAGCCAAGGCAATACATACACTTTTAATATCTAATTATTCTAGGGGTTCTGATCTTCTATAGAATCCTGGCTTCTTCAAATAAAAAAAAGATTTGAAATCAATTTAAAGCATCTATATGAATCAATAATTAGGGGTCAGAAATCTACAACCAACAAACATTTACAGTAGGTGACATAATTTCAAGTGTTATCACGTGTACAATATTCTCTTATATATGACCATAAAACACAGGTTTGGTCTTTTCTTTTTATTTCCTAACATTTACCATGTTGGTAAAGAGAAAGAACAATACAAGAATATTAGATTTATTAAATTCGTAGGAGAATTATAGAAGAAAGTATTGAAGGTTCACAATTTCACCTACGTATGATACCAAGAACACATAATTGTTCAATTAAAGTAAAAAGGGCTTTTACATTCAACGCATGTGGAAAGCTTTGTCAAGAATGCCATGTGAAGTGAATATATTAAGACAAGTACAAAGTACATGTTAAGAGGTAGTTTGTAAAATAAGAGAAGAATGAGCATTCATATCTAATCCTAGCTCTTTGTCTTCATAATTTTTAAAAGAACTGAATATGGCTGATGCAATTAAATTAATAGAAGATTATACATGAGAAAGTCAGACAAGTCAATGAATAGAGAAATTCATACCCTGTGGCTGAATTAATAGTGATATCTTGTATTTATCACAAAGACGTAGGTTTTTGATATTGTTAAACCAATTTTATTCAACAAACTTTACCAATATATGAGTATCTACAAAAGATTGTGATAATTTCTTAAAATAGTAACAGTGAACAATAGCTTTGCATTATTGCTTCAGCTCTCTTACCATACACACAAAAACACAATCATATTTTATAGCCTACTCCATTATTCAGCAATATACTAAATGCATTTTCATGTCAATTAATGAATATGTAGCTTTTAAATTCAATTATTATATTATGTCCTTATACATGAATATTATAAAACAGTTCCTGTTCCCTAATACATTATTTAAAGTGTTTCAATGATTAAATGTAGGAAACAAATTTAATGTATGTCTAAGGACGTCTATAGAGCCTATGATTAACTGCTACAAAGAGAAAAATTAGGCTAGTATCCAAATTGTTAATATGGCTATAAAAGTAAGTTCAAAACTTTGCCAGCAAGAATTCTTTCTAGAACCAAACACTTGAATCCTTCACTGAGAAAATAGCTATCTTTCTTTCAGTCTTGTCAAGAAGCAGGCTTTGTCCTTCTGAATTGTGGGAGAGAAATCAATGCTGCACCAGTGATCCATGGGTCAGGAAGCCACTGCCACCAAAACATGTCAAATAAATAATAAAACCCTTTAGCTGCTATCTCCAGAGTCAGAAAAATGTAGCTGTCTCCTCAACTATTTGCCCCAGGAAAATAAAAAACCCTCTGGGCTGCAGATATCAAAAAACTGTTGACACAGCAAATGTGGTACAAGAGTCTTTTCTCCCTGAAAGACAAGGACTGACCAAGTAGATACCTTAAGGATTACCTTTACTTCGAAGAGCATCTGCACCTTGTTCCCTACTGGCAGGGCAAATCTTGCCCAGAGAGTATGATAGGAGCTAATGGGTCTTTAGATAATATTACCAATCATTGCATAGAAATTACCAAGGAGTGATTGCTGGTGGAATTGCAAGATTGTGCAACTACTCTGGAAATCAGTGTGGTGCTACCTCAGAAAATTGAACATATTACTACCAGAAGATCCAGCAATACCTCTCCTGGGCATATACCCAGAAGATGTTCCAATTGATAATAAGGACATGTGCTCCACTATGTTCATACCAGCCTTATTTATAATAGCCAGAAGCTGGAAAGAACCCAGATATCCCTCAACAGAGGAATGGATACAGAAAATTTGGTACATTTACACAATGAGTACTACTCAGCAAATCAAAACAATGAATTTATGAAATTAAATTAAAACAATTCAAATTAAAACAATGAATTTATGAAATTCTTGGGCAAATGGATATATCTGGAGGATATCATCCTGAGTGAGGTAAACCAATCACAAAAGAAGTCACTTGATATGCACTCACTGATAAGTGGATATTAGCCCAGAAACTTAGAATATCCAAGATACTATTTACAAAACAGAAGAAAATCAAGAAGGGAGACCAATGTGTGGATACTTCATTCCTCCTTAGAATAGGGAACAAAATACCCAAAAAAGGAGTTACAGAGACAAAGTTTGAAGCTAAGATGAAAAGATGGACCATCCAGAGGCTACCCCACTGAGGGATCCATTCCATAATCAGCCACCAAACGCAGACACTATTGCATATGCCAGCAAGATTTCGCTGAAAGGACCCTAATATAGCTGTCTCCTGTGAGGCTTTGCCAATGCTTGGCAAATACAGAAGTGGATTCTCATAGTTATCTATAGGATGGAACACCAGCCCCCCAATGGAGGAGCTAGAGAAAGTACCCAAGGAGCTGAAGGGGTCGGCAACCCTATAAGAGGAACAACAATATGAACTAACTAGCACCACCAGAGCTCATGTCTCTAGTTGCATAGGTAGCAGATGGCCTAGTTGGCCATCACTGGGAAGAGAGGCCCCTTGGTCTTGCAAACTTTATATGACCTAGTACATCGAATGCCCCTGAGCTCGTGTCTCTAGCTGCATATATAGGAGAAGATGGCCTAATCAGCCATCATTGGGAAGAGAGACCCCTTGGTCTTGCGAACTTTATATGACTCAGCTCAGGGGAAGGCCAGGGCCAAGAAATGGGAGTGGGTGGGTAGGGGAGCAGGTGCGGGGGGAAGGTATGGGGAACTTTCGGGATAGCATTTGAAATGTAAATAAAGAAAATATCAAATAAATAAAATATATATAAAAAGTTGAAAAAAGAAAGAAAGAAAGAAATTACCAAGGAGAGAGGGAATAGTAGACATGTTCTAAATCTTGGGTTTGTTTGTTTGTTTTAGTTTGCTTTCCATTGCTGTAATAAAATACCATGACCAAGAAGTAACTTGTATAGGGAAGGGTTTATTCAGCTTAAAACACTTCTATCATCCAGAAGAAATGTGAAGCCAGGTTCTGAAGCAGAGACCAAGTAGGGACATGGCTTATGGGTTTGCTCAGTTTTTTGTTTTTTTTTTCTTGTACTAAGATCATCTTCTAGGAGTGGCATGGCCCACAATAGACCTTGGCCTTTCCACATTAGTAATTAGCCAAAATAATACCTCACAGATTTGCCTATAGGTAAATCTAAAAGAAGCATTTTCTCATCTCTCTTCCATATTCCAAGATGACTCTGGCTTGTGTCCAGGTTGACAAAAATAAATGAATGAATGAATGAATGAATGAATGAATAAATAAAATCACTGTGACTCCTTTGTCACCTTGACAAACAAACATATGAGAATTAGACCATACCCTTTCTTCTTTAGTTATCTCCAAAATCCTCCTATAAAAGTCACATTATAAAACCATATAGAAACAAATACCCACTTAGTCTTTAAAATCTTCAACTTTCAAGCAATTTCTGATGTAAATTTGCAAGTGTCTTTCTGGTCTTTCCCCAGAGACTCCTGTGCTGTCAAATCACAAATCATTTCCATGATCCCCTCAAATCTGCAGCTCTTATACAGGGAAAATCAGTAACATGCAGGAGACTCTAGCATAGTCCCAGGTTTGCTTGGTAGCTTGAAATGGATTCTTGTCCTATACTGGACCACAGTACCATGTATTGACCACAAAGGAATGATTCGAAAAAGAATTTTAATTGAGTTATGCTTGTTAATAACAGCTAATATTTCAGCTCCATCTAACCAGAATCAATTGTCACTGTAAAACAAATTATTCACTTCAGTAATGCAGGTATCTTCTTTTTTTGTAGTATCATTTTTTATTAGATATTTTCTTTATTTACATTTCAAATGCTATCTCGAAAGTTCCCCATACCTTCCCCCTGCCCCTGCACCCCTACACACCCACTCCCATTTCTTGGCCCTGGCCTTCCCCTACGCTGGGTCATATAATGTTTGCAAGACCAAGGGGCCTCTCTTTCCAATGATGGCCGATTAGACCATCTTCTGCTACGTATGCAGCTAGAGACATGAGCTCAGGGGGTACTGGTTAGTTCATATTGTTGTTCCACCTACAGGGTTGCAGAACCATTTTCTAGACATATACCAGGTGCCAAAGTTAAATCAGGATCAGATAAACCATCTAAACAGCCCCATAACACCTAAATAAATAGAAGAAGTTATTAAAATCCTCCCCCCACCAAAACCCAAACCAGTTGGATTTAGTGCAGAATTATATCAGAACTTCAAAGAAGACCTAATAGCAATATTCTTCAAACTATTCCATAAAATTGAAACAGAAGGAACACTATCCAATTCTATGAAGCCACAATTATGCTTACACCTAAACTATACAATGACCCAACAAAGAACGAAAACTTCAGAACAATTTTTCTTATGAAAATCAATGCAAAAAATACTCAATAAAATCCACACAAACTAAATCCAAGAACACATCAAAATGATCATTCCCCATGATCAAGTAGGCTTCATCCTGGGATGCAGAATTGGTTCAATATATAGAAATCCATCAATGTAATCCACTACATAAACAAACATAAAGGAAAAAAAAAAAAACACATGATCACTTCCTTAGATGCTGAAAAAAGCATTTAACAAAATTCAAATTTGACAAAATTCTCTTCATGTTAAAAGTATTGGAAAGATCAGGAATTTGAGGTTCAACCCTAAATATAGTAAAAGCATTATACAGGAGACCACTAGCCAACATCAAACTAAATGGAGAGAAACTTGAAGCAATCCCATTAAAATTGGGGACTAGAGCTGGCTGTCTACTATCTTCTTATCTATTCAATATAGTAATTGAAATTTTAGCTAGAGTAATTAGACAACAAAAAGAGGTCAAAGGGATACAAATTGGAAAGATAGAAGTCAAAATATCACTATTCGCAGATGATATGAGAGTATGGGTAAGCGACCCCAAGAATTCCACCAGAGAACGAATCTTGACTGACTTAAAATTCTTTCTAAAGTTCACAAGCCAGGGTTCCTTTGTATGTCTCTCAGCAGTCTTGCCTCCAAAGCTCTCACAGAAGAGACAATTAAGGTTCAATCAGTATAAGGCCTGTACAGTGCAAAATTCTTCCACAAATTTCCCACAATTGATGGTCAGGTCTGTAACAACAGTACCACCTTTTGCAAGTACTAAATTGTCAAAATACCATAATCAAAAGCAAATTTTGGAGGAAAAAGTATATTTTAGCTTACAGCTTCTAGTCTGCCATGAAGAAAGGTCTGGGCAGGAACTCTAGTCAGGAACCTAGTGACAAGATTTGAGGCAGAAGAGAAGTAAAGTAGGACCACTGCTTACTGGCCTGTTCCTCCAGTTTCTTTTTATGCAAAACACCCTGGTTAAAGGTGGCACCACCTACAGTGGGCTTACCTCTTTCACAAGAAAATGCACACAGACTAACCCACAGACCAGTCTGATGCAAGCATGTTCTAAACTGGCATTTTTGTTACAAGATGACTTTACTTTAAAGTTGACAATAAGCTTACCAGCACACTTCATTTCAAGATAGACTGCAAGCTGTTTTATGCCTTGATTCTGCATTGTGGGGAAGCTGAGAGATGTTCAACAGAGAAAATAGTCCCACACACTCAGCTCCTTAAAGTTCCCTGACTGCAAACCTGCTTAAGTCAGAGGCTGGATTGTTACTCAGAGCCATCCTTCAAGTTGTCTATGAAAAAGAAACTTGGAAATTAGCACTTAAGATTTTATTAATTAAATAATTTGTGTATAAGAAACTGAAGAAAATTTAATTATTCTTATTTTATTTTATAAACATCTTTGTATATCTGTCTCATTCATGCCTGAGGAAAAATCTCTGTAAAAGTAATTTTAAAATTATTGAACATGTATACTTAGGAGTTATAGTAGTAACTAAAATGTAAAAGCTGGCCATAATTGTTCTTATGCCTGAAAAGTGTGAGGGTGATCATTTTCTTATTCTGTATCCCACTGAAAGTATTTTGTTCCAATTTCATCTTCATTTTTTTAGAGAGTATGTTACTCGGATATACAAAAATTAATTAAGGAAAGTAAGCAAATTCAGATAACTCATTTGCAATTTTATGGACATTTTATTTCTTGTTTACTTTTTATTTAAATGTTTCTATAGTTTTTCTTTTGATATGTTATTCATGTTTAGAGAACAAAAATCTTGAATTTTGTGTATATACTGAAATATTTGAGGATTACCTATTTTTGTAGACAAACACATTTTCTTTTCTCTTTTGTACTTTACATATTTTCCCCCATAACTCCTTAGAGAATGGGAGGACCCCTTGGATATTGCCCTACTCTGGGACATCTAGAAACAGCAGGATTAAAGCATATCCTTTCTTATTGAGGTTTCACTGGGCAGTCCAGGTAAGTGAAGGGGATCCAATGGCAGTCAACAGAGTCAGAGAAAGGACCTTTTCCAATTGTTAGGAGACCCATGTGAAAAAATGTTTGAAATAAGCTACACATATATAGGAAGCCCTTGCATGCTTTTCGGTTGGTGGTTCCATCTCTGTGAGCCCCCATGGAACCAGGTTCGTTGACTCTGTAGGTTTTCTTGTGGTGTCCTTGGCCCCTCTGTCTTGCTCCATTCTATATCCCACTTTTCTACAAGACTCCCTTAGCTCTACCTGACATTTGAATGTTGATCTCTGCATCTGTTTCCATCTGTTTCTGGATAAAGCTTCTCAGGAGACAAGATTGCTAGGTTCCTCTTTGTAAGCATAGCAGAAAATCATTAATAGCATCAGGAGTTGACTTTCTCCTATGGGATGATACTCATGTTGGACCAGTCATTGGTTGGCCATTCCCTCAGACTCTGCTCTATGTTTATCCCTGCATAGCTTGTAGGCAGGACAAATTTGGGGATGATGGTATTGTGGGTGGGTTGATCGACCCCTCCTTCCTCTGGCAGTCAAACAACTTTTCAAAATAAGACTTTACAAAGCATACTTATCCCTTTTCTGGACAGATATTTTGTCACAGTTTAACTGATATTACATTAAAATGGTTGGATTGTAAACTGGAAGTGTTAAGTAATAGATGTTTGATCAGTGCTTATGTTATTCTACAGAATAACCATTGTCTTATATATGTGTACATTCTATTATTTACTTACTAATTCCAAGTACTTAAGAGCTATTTTTTTGGTACAGAGTACATTATTTATTCTTACTCTACTTGTCTTTTCCATTTATAGACTAGAAGATTATTGCACTGAAAATGTTATTTATAATCATAAATAATTTAAACTATAAATATTTATAGTTTCCCATAGTGAATTAATTAGTTTAAATAATTTGATGATTATTGATCTCAACAGCAACATAAACAGTGACATCTAAATATATTTTGAAGCAAAGCTATTTGTGACATCAACTACTTTAGGAAACTAATTTGACTAATGAATATTAAGTATTATTTTCCTATAAGGTACAATCAAAATAATATTATCTTCCAAAACATCAGTACCACTAAAGGTTATTTAAGTTATTAAGGACCATGGAATATCAACTTGAAATGACATCACTTTTTTTACCCTAAGTTAAGAATATTTGACAAATATGTGAGAAACATTTATATTGAATAAATTCCCTAAAGTATTTTATTAGAACTATTATTTATAAAGTCTTCATTTAAGCTTTTGTAGATTACAATGTATATTTAAAATATGTTACAACTGGTTGGAAAGCATCATTTTGCCATGCTACTCAAATTGGCAAATTACTGATAATCTCTTCCCATAATTTTCTTCACTACTCTAGAGCAGTGACCAAAGTGCAATGCCAAGGACAGCATTTCAACTCTCAATGAAGGTTCCAGTTTCAACAAGAAGTCAAGGAGATAAGAAGTACCTTGAGTATATAGATGTTTACTGTTAACAGTAGCTTAGAGTAGTGAGTATTATGGATTGAATATGTAAAGCTCTTCATGTGTTATAGCACAGCATCTCCTAATAGTGGAAGTGTTTGGCAAGGCTGTTGACCCTTTATGAGGTGGACCCTTGGCTTCAGGAGGGAGGTCAGATAAGGCATTCCTTGAGACTTTATTTTAGTCTGGCCCTAATCCTTGTTTACTTTCTATTTCCTGTCTAATGAGAAAATGTGACCAACTGATGTTCTGTTTTTATAGTCAATTCCCTTTCTTCTATGTAGACATGCATCCCCTAGACTACAAAAAGAACAAAAGCAACAAAAATCTTTTATTAAAAGTTTCTTGTTGAAGCAAAATAAGAGGTACTCTCATTTTAAGGTCTCTTTAAAAGATGGGCTACATCTTACATAATATGTCTAATATGTAGAAAAGGCATGCGTTCTTTCATAGAGCAACAAAGAGTAATGCTTAATTATACTCTTATAGATGATCAGACTAGGGACAACAATAAAATTTAGGCCAGATGTGTCTGGACTATGTTATAAATGTGTTTATTTAAATCTAGTTCTATTTTTAAGAGATATAAATGTGTTTACCTGTGAATCACAATAACCTGATGACTTGTTCTACAAAGCATTGATTTGTAATCATTCATCTAATAAAATTAATTAGAAGAAAATTGGTCTACCTCAATATCTATCTGTTCTCTGAGAAGTTCTAAATCTAAATCTGAATCTAAATCTAAATCTAAATCTCTAAATCTGTCTCTATCCTGTCCCTGTCTCTATCTTTATCTCTATCTCTATCTATATTTATATAAATAATTACACTAATGGGATGTCTGAATAACAAAGCACATAAAAATGAAAAAATAAAATCATGATGTTAATACAGATACTCATAATTTTCATGGAATCTTTTCCCCACATGCTGGCTGATGCTGACAAATCCTCCTAGATCTTATTAGAATCTAAAAGCAATTGTGTGTTGCATATTATTTTTATTATAGAAATGGTCAACATTATACAAATAAGTATTTTCCTTCCTCTTTGCTTGTAAGGGGTTTGAGCCATAGCCTTGACCCTAGTGACTATGTTTTGAAAGAAAGGTGTTAATTTATGTGATAAAATGTTCATGATACTTGTTCATGCAGAAAACAGTTAGCCTCAGAGATCCATGAGGTAGTAATAAGAATACTGATGAAAGCTGAACATGATGATCATACAGTTATGGAGTTCAGCATCATCACTAGATCAGTGCTAACATGGATTCTCTTCATTATAGCACCATGTTGTTATATTACTAACTGTTTGTATCTTAGAACCTCCAAAATTCTGAGTTGGAATGCTGTATCTCTTGCAATCCCACTGATAATAAACACTAGAAAGATTTCAAAGCAATATACTGATCCCTAATGCTAACGAAAATAAAAGTCATTGTGTGGAGTTGTTAACTGTTGTGTGGTATTATCTACACTTATTGAGGTTGATTTGCAAAGCAGCTCCTATGTTCAGGCTTGTGAAATAAAATGTAGATAATTGACAACATTCAAGATGGAAAAGAGCAGAGCATTGTAGTACATGCCTGTAATCTCAGAGGCACAAGCAGGAGGATCATTGCAATTTGAAAGCCAAGCTTATCTACCTAGTGAATGCTATGGGTACCTAGTGAGACTTGATATAGACTTCTTTAAGTATTCATTTAATATTAAGATTAAATCTAGGAAATTAATTGGATAGAATATAAGTGTCTGGCTTCTGATCTAGTCTAATAATGTTTCCTTTAACTCTCAGTTAATCAGCTTCTAAACTCAAAATGCATGAATTATTTCCTTTTATTTACAGGAGACAAGAACCTTTGGGATCATTATTATTGCTGATGTTTACTGATTATGAATGTTCTTTGAATAGTAGTTTTCTAATGAGTCTTGATAACAGTGTGATAACTAATATGTCTTTTCTATCCTCCACTCTATCTGTGTGTGCACCCAAAGCCTTTCATCAGGATAAATTTATTTAGTTTCACATATAGCTAGTAGCTGTAAGTACATGTTAAAACCACATTTTTAAAAATTATTTTATGAGATATTTTCTTCATTTACATTTCAAATGCTATCCTGAATGTCCCCTATACCCTCCCCGCCCTACTCCCTACCAACTCACTACCATTTCTTGGCCCTGGCATTTCCCCTGTATGGGGCATATAAAGTTTGCAAGATCAAGGGGCCTCTCTTCCAATTGATGGCCATCATCTGCTATATATGTAGCTAGAGACTCGAGCTCTGAGGGTACTGATTAGTTCATATTGTTGTTCCACCTATAGGGTTGCAGACCCCTTCAGCTCCTTGGGTAATTTCTCTAGCTCCTCCATTGGGGGCTCTGCGTAAAACCACATTTATAATAGCCAGTTTTCCTGTGTCAGACAGGCTGTTTCCAGTTAATCCAAGGAAGAATTATTCTAAGCTAGAGAAAACAAACTTGCAGTAGCCAGCACAGATACAGATCATTCCGAGATTATTCTTACACTTATTTTAAGGCTTTATGTGATGTAATTGGCCACTGCACCATGAAACTGATACTTTCAAGATTGTGATACACTAAGAATTTATCAGTAATTTTCAAAATTATCTTAAAGTTGGTTGTATGGTCCCCTAGAACTAAACCTTATTTTATAATATTGGCCTTCAATTTAAAGCTATTCTTCTTGACTCCTTGCTTCTTTTTTCCAAGTATAAAGGACATATTTACTTATTTATTTTGTTTCTAGTATTCACTGGTCTCTGACTCTCCATCTTGGCTATGTCTTCAATTCTCTGATTTTTGTCTAGTATTGTGAGACAAAGCTTGCTTTGAATCTCTTCAAGATCAGTCATGTTTGTCTATGTCTTATACAAAGTCAGGAAACCCCACAGGAACATTCTGAGAATAAGAATTAAGCCCTTTTTAATTTATGCCCTTGACAATTAGAATTCATTGCAGATGTTTCCATTTATTCTATACTGTTTTCACCTTGGTCTTTCAATAGGTTTGTTCATTTGCCTGTGAATTTGAGTCCTGATTCTATCTGTTGACATATTAAGACTTCCTCAAAAATGGGGTGCCCACACATATGTCAAGCATGACCATCACTGTAGATAAATCTAAGAATGAAAAAACTGGAAAACAAATCAAAATACTGAACAACAGCAACTTAAAAAAAACAAAAAAACAAAAAAGAAAATGGTAAATCAAATGAGGAAATTTTTTAGATATTCTAATAAGAAAAATAAATTCTCACATCAGTTTTTATTCTGTCTCTAAAAAGGAAGAAACTGCTTTTATTCCATTACTTTCTATAAATATGTTTTTTATGAGCAGCTTCATACTAGTATAAAAAGCAAAGCCTGAATAATGAATTAAAAGAGAGTTCAATGAAATACTAGATGGGCAAGAGCACCATTTCAGACAGGAGTGGTGCATGCCTTTAATCCCAGCACTCAGGAGGCAGAGGCAGGCAGATTTCTGAGTTCGAGGCCAGCCTGGTCTACAAAGTGAGTTCCAAGATAGCCAGGGCTACACAGAGAAACCCTGTCTAACCTAACCTAGCTTCCATCAAAATGAGACTTAATCCGAAGACCCAGTAGACACTCTACAAGAGACAAAACAGTGAGTCATGCTCCCAGACAAACATGCTCCCAGCCTGACACCACGGAGCCCCCAAGTCCATAATCCTGTGACTATCAGTCACATAGAAAACATCCCAAGCTCCTGGTATTCTGGCTAGACTCTACCCTCACAGTTACCTGATAATAGCCAGGTACACTCCTCCCCACAGCTACCCGGAAACTGCAAGATAGCCAGCCCTCTATAAACGGGGCTGCTTGGCCCCTCCTCTCTTTCTTGAGCTCTAACCTCTCATTCTCATCTCTAGCTCTCATTGTCCCCCTTCCTTTTCCACTTCCATGTGGCCATGGTTGGCCTCTCTCTTTCTAAGTTCCCTTTTTCTATAATAAAGCTCTGAAACCATGGACTGTCTCTGCTTGAGACTTTGCCATGTTGGGGCAACATAATTGCAAGCTTGTACAACCACTGTGGAAATCAGTCTGGCGGTTCCTCAGAAAATTGGACATAGTACTACTGGAGGACCCAGCAATACCACTTCTGGGCACATACCCAGAAGATCTTCTAACTGGTAATAAGGACATATGCTCCACTATGTTCATAGCAGCCTTATTTATAATAACCAGAAGCTGGAAAGACCCAGATGTCCCTCAATAGAGGAATGGATACAGAAACTGTGGTACATTTACACAATGGAGTACTACTCAGCTATTAAAAACAATGAGTTTATGAAATTCTTGGGCAANTGGATGTATCTGGAGGATATCATCCTTAGTGAGGTAATCCAATCACAAAAGAAGTCACTAGATATGCACTCACTGATAAGCGGATATTAGCCCAGAAACTTAGAATTCCCAAGATACATTATGCAAAACAGAAGAAAACCAAGAAGGATGACCATCGTGTGGATACTTCATTCCTCCTTAGAATAAGGAACAAAATACCCATGAAAAGATATAGGTACAGAGACAAAATTTAGAGCTAAGATGAAAGGATGGACTATCCAGAGACTACCCCATCCGGGAATCCATCCCATCATCAGCCACCAAACCCAGATACTAATGCACATGCCAGCAAGATTCTGCTGAAGGGACCCTGATATAGTGGCCTCTTGTGAGGCAATGCCAGTGCCTGGCAAACACAGAAGTGGATGCTCACAGTCAACTATTGAATGGAACACAGGGCCCCCCCAATGGAGGAGCTAGAGAAAGTACCCAAGGAGCTGAAGGGGGCTGCAACCCTGTAGGTGCAACAACAATATGAACTAACCAGTACCNCCTGAGCTCGNGTCTCTAGCTNCATATGTAGCNGAAGATGGCCTAATCNGCCATNATTGGGAAGAGAGGCTCCTTGGTCTTGTAAACTTTATATGACCCAGCACAGGGTAAGGCCAGGGCCAAGTAGTGGGAGTGGGTGGGTAGGGGAGCAGGGGCAGGGGTGTGGTATAAGGAACTTTCGGGATAGCATTTGAAATGTAAATAAATCAAATAATAAATAAATAAATAAATAAATAAATAAATAAATAAATAAATAAATAAATAAATAAAAATGTATCTAACCTCCCAATGGAAGGCCTTCCTGTTCTCCAGCCACAGTTGCGAGCCAACCCAAGCCTCTCAACAAGCTAGCAGCCTGAGCTAGACAGACTCTCTGTACTGCCATAAACTACCAGGGCTCTCCCCCTACCTTCCCTTTGACCTGCCCGGTCCTTCAGAGGGCCTGTTCTTAGCTCTTCCTCGAAGTACAGTGATGTCTGGGATGTCTGAGACTGGGAACCAGTCATCTCTGGCCTCAGTGAGGCCCAGGGACCCTGGATTGCTCCCTCTCTACTCCCGTGGACTGGGGTTCTGTGACTTCCCACAGCCAGGCACCCACCCAGGCTGCGTAGGTGTAGACAGCTCGCAGCAGTCCCCCATGTCCACCTGCCCCGAGTAAGGGAACACTGGTGGGATGTGGATTCTCTCCCACCCCTTTATTTGCCCACGTGGGGAGTCCCACAGCTTATCATTGTCACAACTAGAGAATAATTATTTTTATGACAAGATATCCTTAATTTATAAACATAGGTGCACTAGATTTCTGCTGAGTGCCCATAGTGACCAGAAGAAGGCATTGGATGCCCTCAATCTGTGCTTGCCGATGATGTTGAACAGCATGTGTTGGCTGGAAATTAAATATATGTCATTTGGGAGATCAGTACATTCCTTTAACCATAAAAAATTTTTCTTATCCCCTCATTTACAACTTAAATTTCAAGGCTCTTCCTCTCGATTTTTCTGGATATTTCCTTAGAACTCCTTACATTTTTTTTAATTATTCTTTCCTTTACAAATATATTAATCTGGAATTAATTGGACATATTCTTAGTTAGGAATTGTAGAGTACATAGAATAAAAACATATCTTTCATAAGGTCTGGGATACATTTTGCATTTTAAATTTTATAAGCTTTTATGATATGTATTTTATCAAAAAATTAAAATATTCTGATATATTTGGTTCTCAAATATTTCAAGATTGAGACTGTTAGCTGATGATAAAAAGACTTACTCTCAGGGGAAATTGATATGCTACTTCCCCCAAACATTTCACCTTTGAGTTGATTTCTATTACTTTTTCACATAAGAGACTCAAGTAGAGTTTGTCCTTTCCTGACAGAGCACTGCAGTTATGATTTGTTTGAAAATGCTGTGTTAATCGGGCTTTTGTTGTGATGATGACTGAGCTAAGATAAAGTAATCATGCTATTTATGACACTATGCTGTGATGAAAGGAAAGAAATGACTGATCTCCTGATAGACAGGAAAGATAAACAAGAGGAAAAGAGTGGACTGGGATGAGCTCTACCATTCATAGCCATGCTCCCAACAATCTGTCTCTTCCAATTGCTCCCAACTTTTAGTGGGGATGAGGCCTATAACAATTGCATCTAGAGGAAGTTTCATATATAGCAAATATATAAGAAATATTAATTTTTTCATCTACTTCTAATAAGAAATTTTGAGAATAATGGCATTAATTTTATGATGATGATACTATCCACTTAATAAGAGTATTGCTTTCAAAACACACAGGTGCATAAACTTAGTAATATTTAAAATAGGACAAATAACATGTTAGTCATCATCAATGTAGTGTGCATGTGCATGTGCATATGCATGTATATGTGTATAGGTGTCTAAGAATGGCAAAGAAACTGCTTGAAATTTTCAATGTCTTCAAATTCTGTAGGCTGAGGACATAGACTTATCAATTTCAATGATGTAGTACTCAGGTATTAATGACATTATTGACATATTCATCACAGTTTAAACTATTTACCTTTCTACTGATTGCTAGGTTATTTAGCCATTCAAGGAACCTCGAGTATTAACATATAAAATAATTCTTAGTATTAATTCTTACCAATAATTCTTAGTAAGCTTTAATGGAAACATCTCAATCTTGTTTATTACCTTATATGAATTGAGACTAAAATTGAAATGTCATAAGAGAACACCAGTAATTATTTCAAATGACCTTGTAGGGCCAACTCAGATTTAGTGTTCTGGCTTCACATTGACTTTTAAACATCATATTCCACTTTTTTCCCAAAGTATACACATGTTTTTTTTTTCAGCAACAGCTTTCTTTTAAATAGAAGATCTTGGTATTTCATAAAATATATGGGACAGCATTCATTAACAACATACAATCACTTTTAAATTTCCCTCTATACAATCTACTCAAACTAGAAAACCACTGTAAAATCCAATAAAATCTTCACTTAATGTAGTAAACCAAGAAAAAAAATGGAATGAATAAAATTGTGAATTCACTTTAAAAATATTAGTTATTTACTTTTCAGATACTCACACTGACATTCAAGAAATGAAATTAATATGGCAGAGTGTTCATTTGAAAACAGCAAACACTGCTCTTTGGAGGAACATCATCTCATAGTGTCACTGCAAATCTATCTTTCCCAGCATGTTCAGGTTTCTGTGCCTAGCCTGTAATGTCATCTCCATTATAGTGAGTAGTTTCTGCCCTTAAATTTTCAGGGCCTTATTTATGCCGAGGTTCAGGTTTTGGAGAAGAAGGATGAGTAGACAACCTAGCAGTTCTTTTCTCTGGTTCATTATTCACCTTGATTTTAATTCTTTTAGTGTCCCTTTTAACCTTCTTTTTGAGCATGAGAGAAGTGGCCCCAGAATTTCCGATGTACTGAACACACTAATAATAGTACATGGAGTAACATTGATATTTATTTGTTTATTTACTTCTCATAGGTTATATCCTAACCAGTTTTCCCTCCCTCCAGTCCACATAGTCCCTTGCCTCCTCAACTTCCATCTCCCCCAGATCCAATACTCCTTTTTGTTTCTATATGTCTCAAAAGTAGTAGATTTTCATCAACAAACAATGAATTCTGAAACGAAAATGAGAGTTTAGTTTTCCATCTATCCATAAGATTTTTCTCAAATTATTTAAATAAAAATACAGACTAGATCTTACCACTCCTTTTCTCCACAAAGATAACACATAATTCTAAAATTCTTAGAGCTTCTCTGTGACTCCCGCCTGATGTGGAAGATTTTGGATACATCAGGTGATACAGATTCATGTGGTATTTTGTTGATGCAGAGACACATTGTAAGTCTGACTTATGAGGTGTTTTGTTGTTGAGGCAAGATCCGTGAGAGGACACATGATGTTTGGAACAAATATAGATAGGACTCAAAGGAAAGTGAAGGTGAGCTTGCATAGTTAGCCTTGTAATGTTTTGCTGGCCTTGTGTCTATGTTTTTGCCTTCCTGGTCTTCACATCTTGAGAGAGGCATGGCAGAAAACTTCTCCTGGCATCTCCTCTGGTCCTGGTCAACCCTGATGACCCATGCCATTTATGCATGTCTATTTCTGTTGGATCAAGGCACTGCTGCTGATTCACATTTCGTATTCTGATTCTACTGAACAGGACTGCTAGTTCAGGATATTGGAATGGCCCCCAAGGAGTTACTTTTAAACATGTTTACACCCCCTTGTCCTATTTACCATTTTTCTCCCCTACCTTTGGACAGTGGTCTAGAAGGGGGGGCAGTCTAAGCATTTGAGAACCTTTATTAAAAGTTGATTTAAAAAAATCAAAGCCTATACCTGCTTTCACCATAAAACATTTTCCACCTTTCTACAGTCTATGCAGAGCCTTCGCATTGTATGTTTCTCATTCCCAGCAGCCGATTCTCCTTCTGAGCTTCCAAAGAGGTGACATGTTTTAAAGAGCTATCAGAATACCAGTGTCTGTGTGGGTGCTGTTTATCTTCCATTGTTTTCACATGATTTTGGACCTTATGTCTTGCAGATGATTTAGTGGTTTGCTTCCAGGAGTCTAGTGTAGTATGGATAAGGAAGAAAAGCTGAGTTTAAGTAAAATCGAGGCAAATTAGTTCCCTGTATATTTGAAGTGTGTTTTGAGATTCAACACTATAGTAAAACATGTTACCAGTGGCCGTGGTATATGAGAATGTTTCCTATAATTTTCAGAAATGTACTGAAATGAAATTCAAAGACTTCAAGAAAATGCCCTTAGTTTATGTAGTTGAGAAGTGATTTGAATTGCATGGTCAACATCTGTCCTCAAGAAGAAAGTCACAATAAGGATATCTCAGAGTTCACAGAGAACCGAGTATTTGTGACATTTTATTCCAGGACATTTTTCAGAATGAATATGTTGGTATTGAAGATTTGTTCTTTAAGCAAAATTAATCTTAGAAGAAAGTCTATTTCAAGTCATGGCATTTTTGCCATGTTGCAGTGGTATTTTTGTAGAACATAAATGTCTATTTCAGTGCTGTGAGCAAAACTTTATATAGATTGTGAAAGTATGGAACAAGGGAAGGAAATGCGCACTGCTTTCGTATGACAGTGGTGGCACACTCTGAATGTTATGCCTGTCCTCACAGCTTAGAGGTGAAAACAACACTATCTGTGTTAAGGAGGAAATAGAGTTGTCAGTCACTTCATCCAAGTTGGAGCACAGCAGCAGCTACATTTTCCACCTGTTGAGTCATCTGCAACGCCTGCCCATTCTGGATCTGCCCTGCAGAAGTTTAGGCAGCTTCGTTTGGACTTATTGCTTTGTGTTCTTCTCATTCTACACAGTTAGTTAGAGGAGAAATGATCAAAAAAAACCTGAAGAGTAAATGAATGGAATATTTCTAATCACCATGTGTCTGGAGAATCACACCCAGATCCACACTCTGAATCTAGGCTTTTGCCCAGTCAATCTGAGCATATTATTTAATCAAATTCAGAATGTCAATGATTTCCTTTGTGTCATAGGTCAATCAGACTATTATAGGTTTTTTTATTTAAATTCAGTCAAGTGCCCATGCTTCACAAATGATGTTACCATTAAGTAGCAGTCAATCACTGAGTGTTTTGACACTACCCTCTGAAAAGACAATCAATCCTGGTCTTTCCTCTTTATTTTTACATTCTGACCATCAGCTGAATAGTTCTGTTCTACGATGAATTTTTCAAAAATGTGTCACAGACCAAAAAAAAAAAAAAAAAGGGACAAAGAGCCATAGATGGAATCCTTCAAAACATTGGGTCCCCAAAAACCTCTTTCTCGTGAATTTAGAATCACAGATACTTGTGTCAGAAAGCAGATTAGCACAAATGTCAACATCTGTAAGATTGAATCAGAATTTATGACTACAAACACAACAACAACAACAACAACAAAAAACCCTCTAATGCACTGATTTATCAGCTGCTCAGTTTAATATTAAGTCTCTAACATAGTCCCCTCATTCCAGAGCAGACAGACTAGCTGTTATTCTAAATTACTGTCTTTGAAAATAAAATTAGTTTGTTCAAATTGAGTGATTTAATTGGAATAGCTGTGCAGTATTCATAATCCTAATCATGCTATTATGCATGCATGCTGACTAATATTAGTCAATGGTTAATTTTATCCTCTTTAACAGAATACCTTTAGAATTTTCTTAGGTATATACTAATTCATTGTTAGGAAGATTGTTTAAAAATAGTTCAAAAACAGTTGCATTTATGGTGTGACCCAGAGTCTGAAATATTGATAAAAGAGGGTGGAACACATTTTTCTGTTTCAAACTGGAAAACCTATTTTAACAAACTGATTTACATACTAGTTACAAGTTGGTATATCATGCTTTAAAGTGTTTAAAATATTTAAACCTCTATAATCATTCTGAGGTCCGAAAGTATTTGCAGTTCACAGAGGAATACATATCATATTTCCCACTATTTTAATAGAGAAAATTGTTTGGCTTTTGCTTGTTTTCTTGTGTTCTTCCTTACATATTTAATTGCAAAATGAGCAAATTTTGGCAAGACTAAAAATAAAAGAAGAATGGAAGGATGAAAGAAGGGAGAAAATAAGGAGAAAGAGAAAAGACGAAATACTAATAAGGTCAAAGTTATATTAGTTTTCTGGACAACTATAGTAAAGTGACCAAACTATGTAATTAAAAAAAAAAAAGTATGTTTTAAAGTTTTGGAAGTGCAAAGTCTGAAGCTATAGGAAAGGGTGGGTATAAAATCAGTTTGAACCCTCCAGACCAAATTCTCCTTTAGTTTTTGTCAGCTGCCTTTGCTGCAAAGGTTCGTATGTTTGTAAAGGCAGGTCCTGAAGTTTCCCAGTTTCTACCCAAGTCTTTAGACCTCTCTGATTGTCTTAGTTTCTTACAAGGATATCAGTGGTGGTATACTTTAATGGCAAATTTGTCCTAACTTATCTTTGCAGAACCTATTTGAAAATGGAAATATATTTTCAGTTACTCTGAGTTAAGATTTTAGCATGAAAGTTTAGTCAAAGAAATCTACCCATAGAACCAGTAATTGTTTCTGAAAAATTAACAAAGGATCCATCAAGAAGACATAAACCTTTAAATAGAACAGCTGCTGTCACTGAAATATAGACTGTGGGGTTGCTTTTCCAGAAGCCAGCATAATACCTTAAAAAAATAAATTAAGTTTGTCATACCATAAGAAATCTGAATATACTGATTGTATATCATAGAGAAAAATTCTTTTTTTAATGAATGTTTGTATTCATTAAAACCCATACATCCCTGGGTAGAAAAATGATTCGAACCATCCATTTCTTTGTATCTTTAAGATAAAATTCATTTACAACCTTCTGCTAAAGGCAGGTTTGGAAAGCTTAATAGAAAGTATAAAACAGCTCTTTCTGAGATAGAAATACAGACACTATAAAAGAAACAGAACAATACCAGAATTATAGCAGAGAAAGGAAGGGAATTTTACAATTTCCTACCTGGACCACAATAAATCTCTACAAGTAAACAAAAGAGAAATACATTGTTTGTTAGTTTGCTCTTTCCAGTTCGTTCTGTTCAATTTTGAGGACAAGAGAATTTTAGTATCCAAAAATATGTACAATATTTTTCACAATAGGAACAGAAGCAAAACACAAATGACACAAATTACTGTGTTGAATATGCTCTGGCAAATTTTCATTTCATGTTTAACTTGTTCCTTAGATTACATTGGGAATAAAAGAGGACTAAAGCATCCCAACCGCAAAGCATGGATCCTTCTCTAAGGTTTGAAGAAATTGTGAATATCATCGCATAACAAAGAAAACATAGATCCTATTTGCAGAAATCATTATAAGGATAAAACGAACAAATAAAGACCTCAATGCATGCTTGCAATGAATCAGAACCAGAGAAGGTTGTCTGACACATAAGTTTGCCTCCGTGAGCTCTAACACCCTAGTGGTTTCACAAAGGCCTCCAGTTTAGTTCTGTCCCATTGCTAATTATTCCAGTTTTGGTCCCTATATATATGCACACATTGCTCATTTATATCCTTTGAGGGTTGAAATGGTTGGAAAGGAGATGCATATGCTGTAGATGTAGTAAAATATCCATTATTCTCCAAAATTTTTATTTCTGGTGCTTTGTTTCTTGCAATGTTGTTGAAGATCTCATGGCATTGCAAATGACATTTGTTCTTGGCACACTATTGATAATATTTGGCACAAACATATCATGATGACAGATTTACATGCCATCAAATCAAAAACCAAACTGTGTCTTTTTAATATTCTGTGTATGATTTACTTTATAATTTTCATGTCCTGGGCCACTACTGAGTCTTGAACTGAATTCTATTACAGTATATGTTAGATTATTATAAATAATACTTTTTAAAAGACTTTACAATTCACACTTGTATTTTTACTACAAAGTATAGAATCTCACAAAGTCCAGACACTCTACTCAAACAGTAGTAAAAGTAATGAATTTCAGCAATGAATGAAGTATAATTTTTTATATTTTCAGATTTTACAATATGAATAACTGGTTATCAATTAGGGTCAGAATAGCTTATGCCACAAATGGTCAGTGTTTCAAAATTCAAATGTTTATTCTGTATGTTTGTATACAAAATATTTCACGAAAATTCACTCTTTACAATGACCATAAGAGATACTTTCACTAATAGGTAACATAAAAATATTTTCTCTCAAAAAAGGTTTTATGCCTAAAGATTAGGTTGTTTTTAAATTTTTAATTGTTTATACAGATTTTTCCATTCTTCAGTCAGGGAAAATATAAGCCAACTACAAAACAGAAGAGAAATTATTATACTCAGTGTTACAGCCTGTAAATATATGTATATGAAATTGTGACTAATAGCTCTTGGCTAATATTAATCACCAAGCTCCTTTTTTTTGAAAGCCATCTTTGTTATTATACTTATGTTAGTCTTCCCAACTGTGCATGTCTGTTACATTACTGTTCTTTGACTTATATTGTAAACTTACAGTTCTCTTTTTCTAAGGCTCACATCTTTGGGGAGAGCAAATTGAAGTTGATCCAACTTTAGTCCTTATCTTTTAAAATGAGATAATGCGTTTTCAGTTGTTTTGTCAAGAACAGTTCAAAATAAATAAATAAAACTAAGAATAGTAACCAACTCCTAAATATCTATAGCTTCATATGCAGATAACTATCCTTCAGATCTGGCAGTAATTCACCAAATATTGAAAATAGATTTACTGTTCTTGTGTTCTAATATGTTATATCCTGAGATCACACCTAGATCTGACACTGTTATAAGGATAAACAATTAATACATAGAAATAAGACTTCATTTTACTACAATAGTTAATGTGATCATATATTGCTATATATAAAAATATAAATTTAAGATATAATTTGTGATGAGTTTATACAGCAATTCTCCACTGTTTTTGTCTGAAGTCAAAGGGTTGTATATGTTAAGTACATGATCAAATACTCTACTGAGTTATTTTCCTAGCCCAGAACTTGATATTTAAAATATACTTCTATTTGATGACCAATGGCCACAAAATTCTAAAAGGTTAATATTATTCATTTTGGCTCATTAATGGAGAGATTTCACTTAATCTCATGTATGAATGAATAAATTTCACTTAAAAATACTACCAAAAATAGGAAGTCTCATTAAATTGTTTTCTGTGCCCCAAATGATTATATATAAATGCTAATTAGTCAAAACTAGTTTTGTATACCCCGTATGATTTGTTATTACTTGTTCTCTTCCCCATACTAGCATAGCTTTCACATGAAATATATTTTATAACTGTAGTCCATAACACTGAATGCAATAGTTACTTGAAAATTCCTATGAAAATCGAGATACTGTGGAGGCAACGTGAAAGCAATGTCTGAGTGATACAAATTCTCTAACACAATAAACTTATCTGAGATGGTTTTGTCTAAAGTAAGAGGAAGATTTTAATTATTAGTGATTCTTTATGGCAACTGAAAATGTGCATAAATATGTGTACAGAACATAATGTAATTAAGGCTTATGTATATTTTTTCTTTATTGTTTTAACTATAAACAACTTGAAGTCTTTTAGACTAACAGCTTTTAAATTTAAGTGTTGATTTTAATAATATAAACTATACCATTGATTTTACCATAGTTTCAACTGCTAGTATAATGAAATTTTATATGTTTTTGTTTGGGTTGCTTTCACAGTGGCTTATGACCTTAAGTATTTTAAATAAAAATGACTGCTATAGTAATAAAAATAATAAGCAAATATCTATTGAGTGATTATAAATTAGATATATATTAGATTATGGAAAATAATAGACTTTCATCCATATAGTTCGTGAAGTTTTACATCAAACTACAGAGGTATCCCAACATACCTAAATCAAACTACAGAGGAATAAATCCAAAGAGAATGCTCATTCTTTGCATAAATTCTTCCCTGGCTTCATTTATCAGATTCATTAACTCAATGTCACCTCTATCAAAAAACATAGATGGTCTCTCTAGGTGTTAGATGCTGCATTATTCTGTTTCACAGAATAAAAATGGACAGAGAACACAGGAACACACACTGCAACAATATAATGGAGAAATAAAGCAATTTGAAATGGGTATTGAGGAAATTTTATGAAGAGTTAGCTTTTAATCTGAAACACTGAGACTGTTAATTTGGCTAGATAGATGGGAAAGACAATACAATTTAATGATTTTTAGAAATATTAAAATCACAATAAAATGGATACTAGCTATTTTAATAAAATATATAATAATTAAATATTGAAACATATGATGTTAAGATAATTGGATGATTATTAAGATACTTTTAATATTAAGTTTATATTTGCTGACACTAGCCATAGAATAAGTTCCAAATGATCTGAAGACAGCAAATGTACAAACCACATCTATTCACTTGTATTACAATTATTAAGTAAGTATATCAGAAAAGAGTCATATCACCTTTATTAAACATGACATACATACAAATAAAAATTTCAAAGAAAATAAAGGTTACTGTGTAAAGGATACATAAAAACATTTTAGAATATCAAAGTATAGTTTTGTATATGAAGTTAAATCATGATAAATGAAAATGACATAAAATAGTTCAGAATCACAGACTTTTTCAAGTGGGACATTAGAGAGGTACAGAAACCTATGAAAAGAACTAATTTTTATGTGATCTGAAGTTGCCAACTACTACAAAAACCTTATAAAAACCAAATAACATGCATTTTAATAAACAAGAGTGCTTTTGAAACAAATTCAAAGATATTTTGTAACCAGAATAGTTTCTCCTTTGCACATATGTTTCTGGGTTTGTTAAGAAATATTACAATGTGAAGAAGAGACATTCTCCCTGTGCCAAGAAGATGGCAGCTGCTGTGATACTTAAGTAGGAGTTAAATTTACATTTTGGAACTAGGTTCTTAAATTATAAAGTAGATTCTAAGCATGCCTCAGCGTCCTCTTCTTTTATTGCAGTATCCTTACATAGAAGGCATCGTGATTCTGATGGCAGAGATTAGCTTGAGTAGGTGGCACTGAGTTAATTCACATACCCGTTGCCCTGGGATACCTAAATTTAAGCTGCCTATTCTTTCTCAGGGCAAGAAATAAAAATAAAGTGTGCCATTTTATTGATGTTGTGCATTTCAAAACCTAATCTTTGTCCGTTCCTTCCATTTATTCGCATATTTCTCTATAAAAGAGGTCTCATACTGCTAACTTTGAGGGAACATCAATGAAGTAAGAGAGTTGGTCAAACACAGCTTTGGAGTTAAGGCACAGAATATATTCTTGAATAGGATGAGTGTTCATTCATTCAGTTCAAAACATTCAGAGGCATAACATTCAAAAATCACCCGCAGCATACCAACATATTTGGATACTCCTCACCAAGACCATGAGAATTGGAATTGCATCCGTATATGAGTAACAGGCTTCTTAAACCATGTTTACAGACTGGCTTCCCAATGACAATTCCCAAGGGGAAAAAAGACATATTTCAGTAGTATATCTTGTAATGTGTTGTAGTCTGTTGTAGCCAAATGTACAAGTTGATATTTCCAAAGAAAAATGTTCACAGATAAAAAGAGACCATTTTTCTCTCTACTCTAATTTCTACCTGAAATATTTTCTTGGCTTAAAATATTTTTAATTAGTATTTCTTGAGTGAATTCATGTTTATAGACAAAGGTCATCACAAATTCAGAAGTATTTATTAGATAGAGTCTCTCCTCACACCTTGATTTATTTTCACTAGCAAATACAAAAGGAGGTTATTAATTGTATTTTGCTTTTCACTAATTTGATTAAGTTAAGGAGTTAAAGCTGTAACTTACCAATATCATGTTAGATTTAAGTCAACATGCACTTTGCACTCAAAGTATTTTCTAAAACACAACTACCCAAAGGAAATTTTCTTGTGCTCTCTGACAGCTGGTGATTAAGTAAATGGAAAACAGAAAACATCATCTGAAGCGGCCTGGCCTTTTGTGCAGAGCTGTTATCAGTACTGTTAACCATTTTGCACTTGTATGATCAGCAGTAGCAGTAATGCTGAATAAAGTAGACTCAAATGACAGCTGTGTATGTAAAACAGAGCTCTGAGTGTCTCTTCTTGTGCAGTCCTCTTAAGTCTTCTCCCAGGGCTTGCTGTCTCCATGGTAACAGCATCACTGTGATACTGTTAAAGTGTGTTTTGAAAGCTGCCTCTACCTGAGAAGGTAGCACATGTCAGAACTGTCTGCATTGCTCCTTTTCTCAGATTAATTTTCTAATAAAAAGTACATCTCATTAATTAACAATTAAAATATGTATTATTTTTCCTTCATCTTTTTCCTTCTTCAGAATGTTTTGAGGTATATTATAATATCTCTACTATACCAAAGTATGCAAAATCAATCTATCTATCTATCTATCTATCTATCTATCTATCTATCTATCTATCTATCTATCTATCTATCTATCTATAATTTTAATGGGTAAATAAGTAGATTCATTTATTTAAATCATGTAAATTATAGTTTCTAACCAGCAGAAAGTATACACTATGACAAACTGGGGTTTTAAAGCACAAGGTGAGAATTTTCTGCTTTGTTTTTTGCTTCATGAGAATATAACCATTACCAAATTGTGTCTGTATAGGCTGTTTATTTACCTAGGAACAGAATGACACCACAAGGACTTCTTTTAGCTCTAAACTTTTCTACAATACAGAAAAGATATCCTGAGACTATTATTCCATTCACACCACTAATGATCAATATTTTGGTCTTTCTGACTACTCTGTTTTTCACATTGTTCTTTAATGTTCTGTCAAGATCACACAGAACACCATTTAGGCAATAGCAAAATTGTAAAAGTAATTTTGTATTATCTCACAGAAAGACAATATAAGTCTAGTTTATGTGGCATATGTTTTAAACATTTAACTTATGCAGTGGTTTAAATTTAAACTGAATTAAAAATCAATTAAACAATTACATTTTCCACCATATTAGTAACTTGTTACTATCAAAAATGAATAACACTGATGAGATAACATTCTATTGGTAAAATCAAATATTCTCATACTCTAATGTCTTTCCTCAGTGTTAACGTCAAAGAAATATTGACTTGCATTTAAGGACTTTTTCTTATCTGTGGACTTTTAAAATTGTAGTATTGTAAATAAGCTCTTGAAATCATAATGTCCTAATTTCTTTTTCTTTTTACAACACACATAAAAGCCATTTTGGATGGAATTTATCTGTACATCTGTAAACCAACTGCCCAGAGCAAAAGACAGAGGCAAGAGGATCATAGAAGCTAATTGACCAGTCATTCCAACAAAACCAATGAACTTAAGTTTCAGTGTGAGATGTTGTTTTAAAAAACTAAAGGAAGAGAGGAATTTTGAGCTAATTCTGACCACCTCAGGTTAGTCTTCAGGACCCACAAGGTAGGAGAGACTTGACTCATCATAGATTGCCATCTGATACCCATTTAGAGTGTACACTAAATAGACAAAATATGATAATGTATAAATTAACAACATTTAAAGGATAGCAGGCATTCAAGAAAAGTCATGTGATATCAACCTCTGGCCTTCATATTCAAGTGCATATACTTGCACATACACTAACATGGACACATATTCATGCTAACACTAACAAGAACATCTAACACACAAAACACTTAAGACATATAACATGCATATATATACATGTATACACACAAAAAGAAAACAAAACAAAACAACCAACAGAACAAAAAACAATCACACTTTTATTTAAGTTTAAAATGTAGCCTTGTGTTTAAGGAGAAAAGATTTGTAAAGCAGTGTAAACTTCAAAGTATAGTAATCTAGCAAGTATCAAGACACTAAAATATTTAGAAATTCCAATTATCTCCTTTACTGGGGGTCCTGTGCTCCATCCAATGGATGGCTGTGAGCATCCACTTCTGAATTTGTCAGGCAATGGCAGAGCCTCTCAGGAGACAGCTATATCAAGCACCTGTCAGCAAGCTCTTGTTGGCATCCACAATAGTGTCTGGGTTTGGTGGTTGTATATGGGATGAATCCCCAGGTGGGGCAGTCTCTGGATGGTCCTTCCTTTAGTCTCTGTTCCACACTTTGTCTCTGTAACTCCTTCCATGGGTATTTTGTTCCCCCTTCTAAGGATTGAAGTATCCACACTTTGGTCTTCCTTCTTCTTGAGTTTCATGTGGTTTGTGAATTGTATCTTGGGTATTCTGAGCTTCTGGGCTAATATCCACTTTTCAGTGAGTGCATATCATGTGTGTTCTTTTGTGATTAGGTTACCCCACTCAGGATGATATCCTCCAGATCCATCCATTTGTCTAAGAATTTCATAAATTCATTATTTTTAATAGTAGTGCAGTATTCCATTATGTAAATGTACCACATTTTCTGTATCCACTGAAGAATCTCAAGAAAGAACTCAGGAACTGAAGGAGTTTGCAGCCCCATAGGAGGAACAACAATATGAACTAACCAGTACTCCTAAAGCTCCCTAGGACTAAATCACCAACCAAAGAAGACACATGGTGGGACTCATAGATCTAGCTGCATACATAGCAGAGGATGGCTTAATTAGTCATCAATATAGGGGAATGCCAGGGCCAGGAAGTGGGAGTAGATAGGTTGGTGATCAGGGGGAGGGGAAACCAGGAAAGAGAATAACGTTTGAGATATAAATAAAGAAAATATCTAACAGGAAAAAAGGAAACTCCAATTATTTACTGTGTAGGCCAATAAAGCTAATAACTCTAAACCATTTTTGAGTGTTTATTTCATATCTGGAGAAATAAGCTTTAAGAGAAGGAAAATAACCATAATTATTTGAATCAGCTGTTGTAAGAACTTTCCAATAAGAAGAGACTAGTATAGGTTGGGTTTGTAATTTGAATCAGTGATCATCAATTCAAGTATCCATATAAGAAAGTATATAAAGATCTTAGGAAGCTTACTTAAAACATGGTAAGAATCATCAGAGCTGTAAAAAAAGAGAATGACACATGGTAGACATTTTAATAGAAAGTAAGCCAAAAACCTAAATGATCACTAGAAGCCTTTGGAAATAATAATAATATATCTGTGTCTACTTACTTGTGTAAATCTATGTATATGTATATTATAGTTATATCAATAAATAATCTATCCTGTCACATATCTATGCATCTATTTATTTACCAGTCCAATTACCTACCTCTGACTTACCAAGCTATCTACTTACCTACCTATCTATGTATCTTACTTAATCTTACCTAATCTCTTCAGTACAGAGTGATATTTTTATATAAAAGGTCTTTCAAGGTCCTAGAAAAATCCTTAGAGGTTGAAAGTTCTTGTTTCTCTGACATAAAACTCAAGTTAGGATCCAATCACCCATGTTCCAAAGCTGACAACCACCTGTAATTTAAGTTCCATGGCATTTAAATCCCTTTGATATCTGTGGGACATTGGCACACATTCATGAACACACATAATCAGGCACATCCAGGAGCACAAACACAAGCAAATGAACTCACAGAGACAGACAGACACAAAGATAAATAGACAGAGGGAAGGTCAGAGAGAGAAAAAGACAGTACATCAGAAAGAGAGAAGAAGAAAAATATGTAAAGATAAAACTATTTAATAAACCTTTAAGGTGAAGGATATTGCTATCAGAATGCAAAGTGAATAAAACATACTGATGAAAAAATATAAGAAATATATATATATATATATAGCTTTTCATTAGTAAATACAATCTGTCAGAGAATGTAAATATTTGTCTTTCTATAAAGGAACATGTACATTGGTTATCCCTTCTTGTGTCTTTATTATGTCTCTACTCTGTAGAGAAGACCCATCATCCAAGTTTAGGTATTAATATAAATTTCAAAAGTAGCAGTGTATTTACATTCCTTTTGAGGAGGCAAGTTTAATGTGCAAAGAAAATACAGTGAACACAGTATAACCTTCTAGCCTCCAATTTAGGGCACAGTGCTGTTCATAAAGTCTTTCAACTTTTGAGAAATGAAAAACAAAATAAATAATTCTCTAAATTCTATATTTTAACAATTGTGCAAAATTAAATTATATTAGTGATTGAATATTTATTGAAATTATATTATTTCTGTAAAAGCCATCCTTTCCTTGTCTTAGATATTGATATGATAAGCAATTGAGAGGAATGTAAAATAACTGAGCAAAAATTTAATATATTATTTATTGAGAATAAAATCACCTTATGCAAATGAAAACTGAATTTATGGTTTTATTTGTTGTCTTTTGACAGCTAAAATTATTCCAAAATTCATAGCTGCAAATGGTAACCACCTGCCATCCCTAAAACTGCTGGTTATCACTTTCTAATCTTAGGATTTCAGATACAATTTTGCCCAACAGTTGAAGAGGTTCTGTTTCAGATCTTTTAAGAGACCAGGCCACTACTTAATGGTGTCAGCTGACTCTACATGCTTCTGATGACTTCACTGGGCTTTGTAGATACATTAATGAAGTATACATAGAGGAATTAATTCCACATATTATTCCCTCCATGTTTGAGATTCCTGTCCTTTATTATCTCTCTTTACAAGTTGGAAAGTGGTGTCTATCTAGCAGATGATCAATCAGAAAGAGCAAAGATGAAACTAGATTTTCTCCTATGATCCAATTTTGCAGTAACACTGCCTTAGTATTGTCATATTCTGGATGTAGTAAGAGAGAGTACCCCAGAGAGATAGAATGGATAGGAGGCAATTGAAAGATAGATGGATACAAAACAAGCTGAATGCTTTAGCAAGGGAAAGCTCTGTAGATGATGATGAAGACAAGCAATTCTACCATAGGCTGTCTACAAACTGGAAAAGCTAGGAAAACCATAATACCTCTCAGTTCAAGTCCAGAAGCATCAAACCAGGGAAGACCAGGACATAACTCAGTCCAAGAGTGGAGGCCTTGTAAACCAGCAACTGTTTTTTCATGTGAAAAGCTGAAAGAGTCTTTACATGTCTTTACATAGAATTCTGAAATCTGGTGACCAATGAGAAAGTTACTCCATAACAGAAAGAACAACTTCATGATTCCTTTGCTGTTACCAATTTGGTGTGGCTATCCATATTGTTGACACATGGCCATTACTTTAAGAACAATTTTTTCAGGAGTAATTGTCAAAAATATACCTAGGATATGGTTAGATACTATTTATGTACCCTTGATTTCAGTCAAGTCCTCATCTAAAATAGTTTAAAACCTAGTCACATATGTCTACCCTCTTCTTTGTGAAAAGAGTTACAAAATCTCATCAAATCATTTTTGTATTTTTGTAGTATGAATTTTCCTATAAATGCTGAGATATAAGAAGCCATGAGATATCAAGGTTTACAGCCTGCCCTTTGATAAACTCCTTGGATTAAAATTCTTCTGTTTAAACTAGTCAGCTACATGATCTTCAAAAAACTGCATACAATTTTTGTTCGTCAAGTTCTTGATTTTATATTAATAGGTACAAAACTAAATACAAAAGTACAAGAACAATAAAATAAAAGGTAGCTATTCTTGATTGTTACAAGGATAAAATAAATCTCTTAATGTACATGCAGCCTATGTCTGTATACAAACTATAGTACATAGATTGTAAATGTTAATTAACATCAATCTATCCATTCACAATTTTGTTGAACATCCCTTCAACATTCAAAAGACAAGAGTAAAAACACATGTCCACATCTCTTCTTTTAGGTAGAAATATTTTTTTTCCAATCACCCAAATTCGCACCTAGAAAAATGGATCTTAATACTTTTTCCCTAGATTTGATTCATTGCCTACATTTCGGTGAAAACAAATTAAGCTGATTTCTTAAAACATTTGAAAATACAAAAACAATTTTGATGAGTACGTAATGTAACTTTCCATCTATTTGTGTGTCTAATAACCATAAGTGTTTTATGTAGTTTCTCACACTAGAGCTCAATGAGTCTCCTAGTTGAAGGTTAAAGTGTATGTCACATAATTACTCATGCGTAAACAACCACTGACTCTACTTCCAAGTGTGATGATGGGTGTTAACATCCAACATGGACAGTCTCTGGGGATGCCATGGATGTACCAGTTTTAATTTGATAATTTTGTAAAGGGACAAGACTGGAACAATTCTCCTCATCTACTACATGTCACCACCTAAATGACAAAGTCCTTTAGCTGTAAGAGAACTGTACTCAACTGAGAGACATGTACAGTAAATAACCAGAGGTTGCTTTACACCTAGTTGCTCGGTTGTGGGACATGCCTCTTGGGCAGGTGAATACCCAGCAGCCAGATATGAGTCTGGGTGCTGCCCTGCTCCTGGGGTGGGGAAATGTCGGGAATTTACTTCCTCCATCAGGTTCTGGGCTTTCTTGAAGCACAGAGACACTGCTCATGGGGTGGGAGAATGTAGTCTTAGATGGGAGGCCGAGGCTCAGGTTCCCTACTCTAGGACATTCAGTTGCTGCTGGGATGCTGCACAGAGTAATCAGAAAAGAAGGATCGGGAATACACCAGCACACAACAAGGCCTAGTGCAGGTACTCCCAAACTGCTGGACATACAGTCACAGCTGAGTAGCAAGAAGTTTGAAGCAGAGTTGGGCTGAGAGCTGAGGGCTAAGGATGGCTTCCAGTCCAGGGGGCCGAGGGGAAATGGAAGCTCAGGCTTAATTTTTCAGTGATTGTCCTTAGCTTGTTGGCAGTTTTCTGGAAGTACAGAGAGGATGTCTACAGGAGGTTGTGGCTCTGTACACAATGTCCTTCTTCATGCTCCCCATTGAGGTTTAGATGGAAAAACAGTTCACAGGTATCCATACCACTTATTGACTGTTCATTATGGAAAATGGATGCTTTCCACTTCCTTAGAGTGAACCGGGTATTAAATACCTATTGCAGGAAAGAATGTCTACTAAAGGAAGCTTGTTGTCTAAACTCCCATGGCCTCTAAGTACTATATCATAAGCATTGAGAGCTCTGCTTTGGGCTATGTGACCACAGGTCATGTTTCCTACAAAGGAAGTGTGGTTACATGTTCCAGGCCAGGAATCGAGTAAGGAACAGGAAGACACCATATCAGGTGGGGTACCTGTGTGCCTGGGTCTCGGACTCATTCATCCTTACTAAGTCTCCTGGCACAGTCATTTGTCCCACAAATCACAATACAGAAACAATCGTCCCAATTTTCTAATGTCAGAGGCACATATATTCATTCCTTGCAGTGTCTTCTACTTACACAGTTCTTCAATAAAATGGGCAAGGTAAAAGAAATGCTGCTGTTCAATATCACATTCTTCTTTTACCCCTCCTTAACTCCAATGTTAATGGCTGTAATTAAAGATCCATTAACAATGAACCAGCCATTCAAAGGAATATACTCTATGTAAAATATACATTCATACAAAACCATCCATGAGATGTATAGAGATCTTCATACCCTTAAAAATAATTAGCAACACAAAGCACCAATTTTCCAGTTGTTTCCTTGACAGAACTGCTGTTGAGAGTGCTGAGAACCTGCACAAATGGATTCTACTGAGCAATGAAGGTTAAAACAAACAAACAAACAAAAAATGAGCGATGAATACAATTTGGCAAAATCTCAGCGACAGTTATATGTATGAGAAAACCTAATCTTGAAGTTTAAACACACCATGGCATTTTAATGAAAGTCATCAAAGACAAACATATCAGAATAAAAAAAAATATACCTGTAAGCTCAATGGTTAGGAAGAGGAGTTTTAACTTCAGAATGACACTAGGAAAACATTTTTAACCTGATTACAATGGTGTTTACATAAATCTGTGTGCTATATGTTAAACTTTTTATCAACTAAGCTAATATGTTAATTTCAATCATAATAAATCAAAGAATAGTGTTTCTTGCCAAAAACTTATAAAAAAACATAGTTTCTCTTGCCATTATTTTCTAAATAACGTAGTGTTGCTACTTCTGCATTGCATATTTATTATGTTGTTGTGATATAGAGGTAATATCAAGTATGTCAGAGAATACGTATAGATCATACATTCTTGTAGAAGATTTCTGTATCTATTCAAAGAGTTTACCAGTCATAAGATTGTTAAAATCACCCTGGGTAACCTTCAATAAGCTAGGTACAAGGGATTTATTAAGATTGGTGGTGCTATCATATAAATGTTTCTGTTCTTTTCATAGTGGCTGTTATTGCCAACTTACTGTCTTTTTCTTAGAAGAGTCATGTTTCACCTTCCAGTGCAGAACATAGTTATTTAACTCCAGTTACTGAAGCTGAGTGACTCTCTAACATGTATATTTTTAGTTAAATTGAAGAAAATATATTTTTCTATAGGTTTAGACATATTTCAATGACATTTTAATTTGAATATGTTTAGAATAATTTCCAGTTAATGATCCCGTGAAGACTTTATACTCCATTGATTTATTTGAATGTAACAATAACTAATAAATGAACAAAACCCCAAGAGAAATTGACAGAGCCAGGGCACTGCTCTAGCCCTAAGCCAGTAACCTTAAAGTCAGCCTGACAATATTGTAATGTCTGTGACAGGAGAGACTGCTGAGAACTTATCCACTGCACTTCTGATGGCCTAAAGCATACAGATTTTCAGTAAAGTAAGTGTCACCACTCTGAAAAGCATATTTAGATATGCTTTGATTTGGAGCAGGTGATCTATGGCAGTAGAGTAGCTACTATGAAGGGGGTAATGTCCCTGTGGAGAACCATTCAATACCACAGAATGTCAAGCAAGAAGTGAGAAGAGAGTCAAAGCATTCTCACAAGATGATCGTGTTTTCTAGGATAGAGTGTCCTAGCAGGAAGGAAACTATTAGTGAAAGCAAAGACAGCAAGGAGGAGCTATAGATATGACATCCAAATAGGTAAGCCTTGATCTCCTAGACAGGAAGCAGAAAATGATAAGAAAAGAAAATATGCTTTCTTCCTTGGAGTAAAAAAAAAAACATATTGAATGAGAGGGTGTTTACAACAATTCAAGTAACAATTTCTCACTCCATATTTTCATTTGTATTATATCTCAATAGGCAGTTGGCTGCTTTCAAAAGTATTAAAAACATAAAAACATCTGCTAAGGTTCATGAATAAAATCTGCAGAAATGGAAGGTTTTTAATAAGAAAAGAAGTAAGTCAAAACTGAAAAATCATATAGTATAATTTTTCGTATTTCAAAAATGGTAGCATAAATTATCTCTCAAGAAACTAAAAAACATTATAAATATTCAAGAAAAGGCTAGTAGACAATAGAAGGAAAATGAATTGAAGTAACAAATTCAGGAAATCACTTCAAAATACATAAAAGTTCTGAATGTATGAAAAAATACTCTAGAAAGGAAAAGCATTGAAATAAAGATAAATTAGACAACTCCCTCCCTCCATGTTCCCCCTCTCTCTGTGTTTGTGTGTGTATGAGTATGTGTGTGTGTGTGTACGCATGCAAACATGCTGTGTGCAATAGCACATGTGTATGTGCATATGTGTGATGATGGTTTATGTTTCTTGCTAAAAATGAAAAATATTCTGCATTCTAGCATTTGAAATATTTTTGTGTTGCATGAAATAACTAACATTAAAATGGATCTTGATAAAATATAAATGAAATTGAAGACCCAAAGAATGCAAACATATAACCATTAGAGCAAAAAGGAATTTGGAGAAAGTTCCATGAGTATTAGATGCCAAGTGGTAAAAAATCAATGAAACCATGACAAAACACTAATATGACCAAAAGAAACTGAAAATGTAATATATTGATGCACATAAATTCACAGAGAAGGCTTGTTCCTAAAAGCCTGAGTATTTTGATGGTGGCATCTCAGAAGTCCTCTGATTTGCCTGCTTAGTCAGAGACCGAGGACCATTGTTGGTGTCTAAGAAATCTAACGAATTTATCCCAGTCCAATCTAGAGAACTGAGAATAAGGGACAGGCTTATAAATTCTGAACCAAAGAGTAAGCAAACATACCTTTATTTCTATTTGGCTCAGCTGAGGTTCTGAAAGGACTATGTAGGTGAGACTACTCAGTCTACAAAGTCAATATATATTTTCACAAAGACACCCAGACAATCTGGACCAGCTCCCTAGAATCATCCCACCCAATAAAATGATGTAGTCTATTAAGTGAAAAATATATTAAGCAAAATTAGATTTAAACTAAGAAACAATAGCATGATGTCTTTTTAACACCCATGTTCTGTTTTCAAAGTCACTTGCTAATTAAATAATAGTCTTTAAAATAAAGTATGTAGGAAAAAAACTATAGCAAAGAGAGAAAAATATTGAAGTCATTTACATTTTTAAATACATGCAAAATTTTGAAGCAATGTGGGGAGCTGGAGAGATGGCTCTACTTTTAAGAACACATTCAGATCTTATAGGGTTACTAAGCTCAGGTCCATTTAACCAGTTAGGCAGCTCACAGCCACCTCACTGGTTCCTCCCATTCCAGATGGCTGCAATGCCTTTTCTTGCCTCCAGAGGTACTGTACTTATATACACAAATCTTCATACACCCCCACAATCAGATAACAAACACAAAAAATATCTAAAACAGTGTTGTCATAACCTAACATAATTAAAAATTATTTGTATAAATTATATAATTCATATCTAAGATATACTTGTAATGAATGTAGAAGTCATCCTTTAGTGACACAGACAATAAACACTAAGGTTATAATATTAGGTAACAAGCCATATAAAGAGTTTCAATAATTTCATTTCTATGGATGTTTTACATTTTGAAAAAGAGCACCTTGTAAAAAGTAAGACAAAATGTCAAACCCTGCACCGTGGAGGTTGGAACATTTGAAGTATAGAGTTAACACAGCCAACAGTTCTGTCCTCATAGTGAGTCCTCTGGGAAAGAAGAGATTGAAGTATAAAAGTGACTATAATGCAGTTGTTCTACTCTTGGACACTTCATGGCTTATCAGAAAGGCACAAAATCCTAATGTACCAAAACATGATTCAAATCTAGTCAAAGCTCCATGGAATAAAAGCCTTTGACTTCCCTCTTTGGATCCTACTTACGTATTCCATTCCAGTAATCTAAGGCTGTAAACAAAAGGACAGCATGTTTTTTTCTTCTCTTTGGTTATCCTGAAGGTCCTATGTAACTGCAAGAGATTAATGACAAAGTGCAAATTCATAAAGTAAGGATTTAAAAATTGTTTGTGTTTCCAAATCTGGTCTGTGGGTTTAAAATGTTTGAGATGGTGTGGTTCCGAGCTTCAAACTGCATGAAACTCAAATACAGAGGCAAAGACTGAGAAAACTGCATCAAAATATTCTCATTCTGTACAAGGCAAAGGACACCTTAACTTCAGTTATAATTGAAATTAATGTGATAACAGTAAGTATATTGTGCCTTTCTAATATACTATGCTATAGAAGCTCAACTTATAGTAGGCTATTATGTATGCAATAAGAATTTACCTTGTTTGATTGGCAGATTTCTCAGAAAACTCCCAGAATGGGCTTGCAGCCATCACAAGTCCACTGCCACAACTTATTATATACAGTGTGTCAACCCTTTCCATGACTAATTTTAATCCCACTGTTTGATAAAAATCAGAATAATTTTATAGTTTCTGTTATCTTTTTGTTCATTTTGTCTTCCTCCTTTCCTCCTTGCCTTCGTGTTTTCAAACACTTTCTGTGTTTTGGTTTCTATTACTTGCTTATTTGCTTGAATTTTGGGGTGTTTGTTAGTGGGTATGGTTGTTTGAAACAGGGTCTTATTATCACTTAGCTGGCCTAGAATTCACTATTCAACCATTTGGTTTATATTTGTACTGCTCCTGTCTCAGGATTTTCATGTTGGAACTGCACACATATGCATCACGTGCTCAGATTTAGTTTTAGTACATTTATAAAGGGCAATTTCACTTTGGACTTTTCTGTTGTATATGTTAGTAGGTGATTTCCTTACTTGGAGGTCTCATAACACTTGAGTTCTTATAAGACCTTCAATTCCAATTGAACTATCTCAAACCCTTGACATATTACAATTCCATTCTTGGGTCTTAAAGGTACTTAGGATTGTGAATCTAGGCTATGCTTTAAAATGAAATATTCCTCAGTGTATGAACCAATGCATATACTTGATTCATGTAAAGTTCATATATATATATATATATATATATATATATATATATATATATATATATATATAT
>NC_034592.1:82846607-82894637 GCF_900095145.1 Mus pahari
TCACCTGCTCTGGCAGACAGAGTCCTCACAGGTGGCCACCTTTCCTCTTGCGAGGAAGGTGCCCAAATTTCTGGAGCCGAAAACAGGGTCTGTCCCTGAATTTAGGTTGCTTCTGTCTGTCCTGAAGCTGTATAGCTTCTGTGGTCCACACTCTTGCCAGCACAGACTGGAGCCTAGGCAAATTTGAGCAAAGATGGCTCTCCTGCCAGCTCAGGCCTTGAGTCTCCTCCTGGGTGGACACCCTTCCTCGGCGGGAAAGGTGCTGGATGACTGGAGCCAGAAATGGGATCTTACCCAGAAGCAGTGTTGCTTCTGCAGGCCGCCCTCTCCCTGGCAGTGCACTGGAGCAAAGATGGCCCTCCTACAGGTTCAGGCCCAAGACTGCTCCCAGGCAGACACCCCTCCTCAGGTGGGAAATGTGCCAAATGACTGGAGCCAGTAATGGGATCTTTCCCAGAAGCTGTGTCACTTCTGCAGGCCAACACATTTTAGTATTTTTATGGAATTGCTGAGTATGTATGCTAATGAGTGGGTATCTGTGTTCATATTTGTTCCTTGTGGCTTTTCTTAACATATTTTCTTCATTGTGTGTTCCTTTTTTAATCTTATTATATTTTACTATTGTAGTTTAAAAGTAGGTTTGTTTTCTAATGAGAGACAAAAAGGTAGTAGATCCAGATGGAATGGAAGGTGGGTGGGATCAAGTAGGAATAGATATAGGAAAAGCAGAATCAGAATATGTTATATTTTATTTTTAATAAAAGGTAAAATGTATCTAGCAGCACACAGTGCTGCTGATTGGACAAATGTATTCACAGTTTGGCTGCAGGCATTCTACTGATTCAGTCATCTCCCAAACCCCTTAATATTTTAATTCTTAAGTTAATAAATATCTCATCTTTTCAAATTATTAATGAAATTCTACTAAGATAAGAACATAAATCAGCAAAGGAATTATACATGAAATATTTAACCTAATACAGGGTTTATTTTTATATTTAAGGGACAAAGTTAATTTGTGTTCTGATATTTACTTGAATCTATGTGTTTTGATAAACAAAATTATCATCATTAACATTAATTAATACAGTTTCTTAATACTTTAAATGGATCTTGGTACTATTCTAATTTAGTAACAACACATTGGCTTCTTCTGTGGGAATATTATTATTATTATTATTATTATTATTATTTTTAGGTAGAGAATAATAAGTAGAAAGAGAAATGAGGTGCAGGCAGCTACATTAAGAACCTTAGTAATATATTACCCTCTCTTTCAGAATGTTCACAGAGTGATTCTGGAGCTGTTAATCCTGCCAGTTCTCCTTCTGCAGACAGGACAATAAATTTTCCTTATTGTGAAAGATTTATTCTCTACACCATCATAACTGAGTCAATCAATACTGTATAATGTTTCTCTAGACATTCTGCTATGCACAACACATTTCATCAGCAAATGCACATTAACAAAACACCTGATTCTCCAATGGCAATCATGTGACTTCAGAAACATAAAAATAGTAACAACCACAAGCATAAAGTCTGGAGATCAAAATGCTAAACATGCTCTTGTATATGCAGAATGGCCAGAGCATTGTGAACTTAGGTTTGAATCCAAAGATCCTGACATGAAATGATTGATTCCAATAACAAGTTTCTAATACAGACTTGTTGATATCAAATTAAAGCCTGAGAATAAATATTTTATTATTTATTTCATCTGTCAGTCTGGATCATTATATTGCAATTCTCTCACTGGGGCTGTCACTCTCTTTATGGCTACCTCCAATCTTTCAAGTTAATGTTGTTCCTACTTTACTTCTCTGAGTGCTGGCTTTACATATGTGTACCACATGGTCCTGCTGGAGCCACAAAATTTCAGTTTGACTCTTACTAGTTGCTGTGAGTCATATTAATTCCTATTCCTTTGAAACAAGTCACCACAAGCCATTGCCTTAATGAGAAGACATATATTGCCTTAATTTCTACAAGTAATACATTTATAATGGATGGCACTGTGGCTCAGTCTATGGTGTGGGAGAATGTCACAAAATGAGAATGGAGGCATAAACTAGTCAGGTACTTTATCTAGTGACTCTTCTTCTAAGATGATTTAAGATTCTGATAAAAGGATCATTCCATTTTCTGATGTTTGGAATCCTCTAAACATTAAACACTAAGGGTGATTGGTGTCTGATTGTTGATATGGAGACATGTAACTGATTTTCATATTTGAATCACTCTTTTGCTTCTGTATTTTGACTGTAATGGGACTATAGAAAAATCACATTGGCTGCACTCTTTAAGATTCTTCTTGTAGCAAACAGTCTTAGTCTACTGGCAGCTCTTCAGTTGTTTTTATGTGCTTAGAGCTATGGAGAATATTTTTTAAATCCAGGTTGTAATAATCAGAAGTCAACTGCTCTGCTTATCTATTTTGAAATGATATCCATGGTATTACATGATAGATATTTTGATCTTCATATGTCCATTAGCTTGCATTTCAACCAGTATTGTTCTTTTTAAAAATTTTTTGTAGATATTTTCTTCATTTTTCATTTCAAATGTTACTGCCTTTCCTGATTTCCCCTCTGAAAATGCCCTATACCATCCCTCCTCCCCATGCTTCTCTGAGGGTGTTTTCCCACCCACCCATATACTCCTGCATCCCAATCCTAACATCCCCCTACAATGGGGCATCAAGCCCTCACAGGACAAAGGGCTTCTCCTCTCATTGATGTTCAAGAAGGACATCTTCTGCTACTTATGTGGTTGCAGCTATGGGTCACTCCATGTATACTCTTTGGTTGGTCTTAAAACAGGCCCAGTCATTCTCAGCTTTCCAATTCTCAAATTGTGGTATTTACAACCTATTCAACAATGACTAAATTTTGAGATGTTTTCTTAAAGCAACCAGGGAAAATGAAATTGGTAATATACGTAAAAGCCAAATTCTAGATCTTCCCTAATTTGTGTGTGTGTGTGTGTGTGTGTGTGTTTAATGCACCTAACTCCCTGCAGTATTATAGTCTCAAAGGATAAGCTGTATGAGCAGTTTGGTGATAATAATGTTCTATGACTCGACCCTCATTTTTCAAAAAAATCAATCATTATTTTTGAGGGGCATTATAATAAAATCATGAACAATTCTATGTATGTTCTTTTAATTAATGTAATAGTATTTCAGTTATATTTTAGAGTCATAGAAGTTGTATTTTTCATGTATGTTGTAAACTCAAATAGATATAATTTCTGAAACTTAACTGTTTTCTTCTGAACATGGATGATTAGGAGACTAAAAAAGTTGTGAAAGACATTAAGTGAGGTAATTCATATGTCCATATTCTACCCAGTAAGTGCAGAATAACATATTATGGATAGACAGACAGATAAACCAACAGATGGACAGAAAGACAGACAGAGAGGTGTGAAGGCATATCCATAAATCTGATCAAATACACAGATAGATTTAATACTTCTCTTATTTTTATTTTGCCTTTTTTTCTTTTTCCTTTACTAACTTTTTTTTAAATATGTATTCTGTGATGCTTATTATTAATTATCAGTTTGGCAGCTAGGATGGCACAGATAGGTATTATTTAGAATGTTTAAATATGCTAAATTTTGGAGCATTTTTATGAAGAAATGTCTTAATTGGATGTGTTGATGTGAAACAATATAATTTAATTGTAGGTGGGCCTAATCTCTTGTTTGGGATATAAACAGATGAGGCCAAGCAGAGTACTAGCGTTTGCTCATCAGATCATCACTGTCTTGTAACTGTGACCTCAATGACTAATGGTCTCAAATTGCTGCCACTGTTACACCCAAGCTACAATGGAGTTTTCCCTGGAACCATAATCTCTTCCCCCCCTCTCTCCTCTCTCTCTCTCCCCATCTCTCTCTCTTTCTCCCTCCCTCTCCCTCTCCCTCTCTTTCTCCTTCTCTTTTTCTCTTATGTTGCTATGTTGGAATATCGTACCAGAAACAGGAAACAAATCTAAGACATATTTTATATTTTAAAGACATAATTGTTGAATTTATCGTGTTTTAAGTAATTTACATAATACATTCGTTGCATTATGTTCATTTTGTTGTCTCATTCAAACATGAGATATTTGCCTTCTTATTATTAGAATATGTTTTGCATAATTTCAAACATGTCTATATTTATTTCTGAGTATATAAAGACCCTATTTTTCCTCCACTTAAGTCATATACCATTCATATATTGTATTTTATGACAACAGTCCCATTGCTAAACATGTAATTGTATTTTCAATGTACCAAATAAAGAAAATTAAGGAGTAAGTTAGGGGTTTGGGGATTTAGGTCAGTGGTAGAGCACTTGCCTAGTAAGCAATAGGCCCTGGGTTCAGTCCTCAGCTCTGAAAAAAGGAAAAAAAAAGAGTAAGTTAAATACTTAACTATTGACAGTTATCCTGTGTCAATTATATTGAATGATTTTCATCTTAAAATTCTGTTTTCAAGTTTTTTTGGGACCCAGTACTATTTTACTTCAAATGCATTAACAAATTGTCTGATGTTACTATCCTGGGATCTTAATTAACGTGAAGAAAATAAAATATCCTGTAGGTAAAAGAACACAGTGATAACTGACATTGAACCATGGTGTCAGAGAGATGCAGAGAATTTGTAACTTCAATATGGTACCCTGTCTAGAGTTGAAAAAACTCTTTCATTTGATCTTTATGTGCAAATTCAATACCAACATTGTTAGACTTTTCATGATAATACAGAAATATGATTTCCTACTGTGTTTTCTCTGCTTCTGAACTGTGCAAACAAGTTTAATAAGAAACTCTCTACCACCAAATGCTGGCTGCTTTGGATGGACATAATGGTATGGCTGGTGAAACAGGGATAGAAGGGTGGCTGCATAATACTGTGAGTACCATACAGAGGTGTTTCCTTAATCTCTGCAGGACTACAACTCAGGTAAACTGCCTCTTTACCACAGAGCAGATTTTCAGTATATACCTTTATGATGTAGAGTTGTGCTTTCTTAAGAGAAATTTTCATACATATACTTAACACAAAGCTTAATAGAATGGCAGGATTAACAACAAAAAGGAAATAAATAAGGTATAACTAAAAACTAGTGTCTGGATCTGTCAGAGACAGTCATATTTAAGTTTATTTGTATTAGCCACAGATTCTTTTTTTTTTTGGATTTTGAGTTAATTCTTATAGCATTGCTAAGAATAATACCCCTTTCCTCTTATTTTTAATAAGTAACACAATAGGATGTTTTTGGAGGTCCCTTGGATAGTTTTACAATCTGATAATTATAATCCAGAAGTCACTGGATTTGCACAGATTGCTTAAGACATTACCTATAAATGATACTTCTGATGAAAGTCAGAGATAATCACAGTTTTTCAGCTGGGAGCGGTTCAATGTTAATTGTACTGTGAGATATTTTCTGTTAACAAGAACTCTCACCTTAATCCACAATTATGTCTGTTTTGCTCCAACTGCAAGACTCATAATGTATTCCACTGGTTTAACCAAGTAATTTCTCCCAGTTCTGTTCTTTTATTGTAAAGATCTGTATATGATGACTGCTAATTTGCAACATCTGTATTTTAATGATACAGGTTTGTGAATCTGTTACCAGGACTGTGTAGGATATCTAATAGTTTTAATTTCCACTTGATTTTCCTTTACAAATCAACTAAATTTTAATTGCTTTCCAAATGTTTTTCAAGTCCAGAAATACTATAAAGAGAAAAATAGACCCTTTCCAAAATTATATCATAAAGATGGTCTCAAGGCTGTTTCATAGTTATCCATAGATTCGAACATGAAAATCGCTGTTATTATAATGTTGGAATGCCATTTTCTGTTTCCCAAAAAATTCTGCTTGAAAGGCTTTATATGTAGTATGTCTCATAGCCTCAGCTTATAGATGAATACTAGCTAAATACATTTCTTCATAGTTGAAAACATGCAGCAGGAATGTAGGTAATAGTGAATACTCATAATTTTATTTTTATGTTTTATATGCATTTGCATTGTATTTTATTTTTTCAATACATTTTTATTAGATATTTTCTTCATTTACATTTCAAATGTTATCGCCAAAATCCCCTATACCCTCCTGGTCCCCAAACCACCCACTCCAGCTTCCTGGACCTGGCATTCCCCTGTACTGGGGCATATGATTTTCACAAGACCAAGGGCCTCTCCTCATAATTTTAGCCTCAAAAAGAAAAAAAAAAAAAAACCACTCAACTATTGGGGTAGACTTTCACATGTTGGTTGTTTTTACATCTAAGAGATTCTAAGTAAAGACAGACATGAATTCAAGTAAAGACAATGAATTCAAGTTAAACTATGATTCAAGGACTCTGCCCATCTTCTTCATGGTCACTGCTAAGACTTGACTTCTCTGGACTGCTGTTTTAGAATTGTATATTTCTAAGTTGCTGTACGTCACAACACATAGTGAGATGGCTATTTTTATATCAACGCAACTTATTCAGTAGTTAGGAAAATAAAAATTGCACATCTCAGAACTATTTGAATTGATAGAAAGAAGTAATTTTCTCAAATTCTTCTTATTTGACTCTGTATTTTCATTAAATAAATCTTTTTTCTTCTTTTTTATTTTATCATCGTGGTGCGCACTAGGCTCCGCACCACGATGTACAACGTCCACAAGCAGAACTCAGAAATCCACCTGCCTCTGCCTCCAGAGTGATGGGATTAAAGGCATGCACCACCGTGCCTGGCTAGGATGATATTTTCTAGTTCTGTTCATTTCCCTGCAAAATTCATGATGTCCTTGTTTATAATTAATTGCTGAATAGTATTCCATTGAGAAATTAAACCATATTTTCGGTATCTATTATTCACTCAAGTCAGATCTTGGATAATTCCAGATTCTGGCTATTACAAATAGGCTGCTATGTACATAGTGGAACATGTGACATTGTATGGTGAAGCAACTTTTAGGTATATGTCCTGAAGTTGTATACCTGCTCCTCCAGGTAAAACTATTTTGAATTTTCTGAGGAATTGCCAGATTGATTTCCAGAGTGTTTATATCAGTTTGTAATCCCACCACTAATGGAGGAGTGTTTCTCTTTCTCCACATCCTTGTCAGCATGTGCTGTCACTTTAGTTTTTGATCCTAGCCATTCTGATTGTAGTAAGGTAGAATCTCAGAGTTGTTTTGAATTGCATTTCCCCGATGCCTAAGGATATTGAACATTTCTTTAAGTGCTTTTTGGCCATTTGAGTTTCTTCCATTGTGAATTCTCTTTTTTAGCTCTGTATGCCCTTATTTAATTGTGTTATTTTTGTTGTTGTCAATGGCTTTTTTCTGTTGTTTGTTTTATTTATTATTGAGTTTTATGCATTTTTGATATTAGCACTCTATATTAGAGTTAAGGAAGACTTTTTCCCAATTAGTAGGCAGCCTTTATTTCCCTATTGACAGTGTCCGGTGCCTTACAGCAGCTTTTCAGTTTCATAAGGTCCTATTTATCAATTGTTGATATTAGAGCATGAGTCACTGGTATTCTTTTCAAGAAATTTTCCCCTGTGCCAATGCATTCAAGGCTATTTCCCACTTTCCCTTGTATTAGATTCAGTGTGTCTGGTTTTATTTGCAGGTCCTTTATCCATTTGGACTTCAGCTTTGTACAAGGGGAAAAATATGGATCTGTTTGCATTACTCTACTTTCAGACCTCCAGTTAGCACAGCACTATTTGTTGAAGATGCTTTCTTTTCTCCACTGGACGGTTTTGGCTTTGTGTCAAGATCAAGTTTCCTTAGGTGTATAGGTTTACTTCTAGGTCTTCTGTTATATTCCATTGATTGACCTGTCTGTCTCTGTACCAATAAAATTTATTTTTATCGCTATTGCTCTGTAGTACAGCTTTAGGTCTAGGATGCTACTTCCCACAGAAGTTCTTTTATTGCTGTTGACTGTCATGATCTTTTTTCTGTATGATACTGAGATTTGGTCTTTCAAGGTATATTTTAAAAGAATGTTGGAATTTTGATGGTTTTTGCATTGAATCTGTAGATTGCTTTTGGTAAGATTGTAATTTTCACTATGTTAATCCTACTGATCCATGAGTACGGGCAATCTAGATTTTCCAATTATGTCTAGTGTAGGCTTTTGTATAAGATCTGAGGAGTTATTTAAATTTTCTAAGTTCCTGTTGCTGTGTCTCCTTTATCATTTCTGATTTTGTTAATTGGATACTGTCTCTGTGACTGTTAATTCAGCTAAGGGTGTATCTATCTTTTTGTTTGCTCAAAGTACCAGATCTTGTTTTTGTTGATTCTTTGTATTGTTCTCTTTGCTTCAAATTGTTTGATTTCATCCCCAAATTTGACTATTTTCTCGAGTCTATTCCTCTTGTGTATGTTTGGGTTTTTTTTTTTTTTTGTTGTTGTTGTTCTAGAGCTTTCAGGTTTGCCATTAAGTTGCTAGTATTGGATCTCTCCAATTTCTTCATGAAGGCACAGAGTGGTATGAAATTTCCTTTTAACACTGCTTCCGTTGTGTGCCATAAGTTTGGGTATGTTATGCCTTCATTTTCATTGCATTCTAGAAAGTCTTTTATTTCTTTCTTTATGTTTTTCCTTACCAAATTATTATGGAGTCTCAGAGAGTTGTTTATTTTCCATGACTATGTGGGATTTCTCTTGCTTTTGTTGTTGCTGAAGTCCATGGTGTTCTCATAGATTTACAGGGAGTATTTCAATAGTTTAGTATCTATGGAGGCTTGATTTGTGTCTAATTATATGGACAAGTGTTGAAGAGATTTCATGAGGTGCTGATCAGAAAGTATATTCTCTTGTTTTGGGGTGAAATGTTCTTTAGATATTTCTAAATAGATTTGCTTCATAACTTCTGTTAGTTTCACTGTGTCTCTGTTTAAATTTTATTTCAATGACTTGCCCACTTGTGAGGGTTGGGTGTTGAATTGTCCCACTATTACTATGTGAGGTTCAATGTGTGTTTCAGCTTCAGTCAAGTTTCTTTTACAAATGTGGTTGGCCTTTCATTTAGGGCATAAGTGTTCAGAATTTAGACTTCCTCTTGATGGAGTATTTCTTTGATGAGTATGAAATGTCCTTTCACATCTCTTTTGATTATTTTTCCTTCAATATCAATTTTACTTGACATTAGAATGGCAACTCCAGCTTGCTTTTTGGGACCATTTGCTTGGAGAACTTTTTTTCCAGGTCCTTACTCTGAGGTAGTGTTTGTCATTGTTGCCAAGGTGTGTTTCTTATATGCAGCAGAATGATGGGTCCTGTTTGCAAATCTAGTCCATTAATTGGTGAGTAGAGTCCATTGATATTGAGAGATTTTAACAATAAATGTTTATTATTTCCAGTTTTTTATTGGTGCTGTTGGAGGTGGTATTATGTGTGTGTATATGATTCTCTTCTTTTGTGTTTGTTGTGAAATGACTCATTTCTTATATTTTCTTGGGTGCATTTATTCTCCTTGTGAAAGAGTTTTCTTTCTTGAATCCTTTCAAAGGTTGTATTGGTATAGAGATTGTTTACATTTGGATTTGTCATGGAATATCTTGGTTTCTCTGTCTATGATAATTGAGGGTTTTTCTAGATACAATATCCTGAGCTGGCATCTGTGGTCTATTATGGTCTGCATGACATATGCCCATGGTCTTCTTGCTTTTAGAGTCTCTGCCAAGAAGTCTGGTATAATGCTGATAGGTCTGTTTTTATATGTTACTTGACATTTTTCACTTACAGCCTTTAATATTCTTTCTTTTTTCTGTACATTTAGTGTTTTCATCATTATGTGATGGGAGAGTTTTCCTTTCTGTTCAAATCTATTTGGTGTTTTGTAGGCTTTTTGTATGTATATGGTCATGTCTTTCTTTAGGTTAGGGAAATTTTCTTCTATTCTTTTGTTGAAGATGATTTTTGGTTCTATGAAATGGGAATCTTCAAGCTCTTATATTACTATTCTTCATAGGTTTTGTCTTTTCATTGTGTACTAAATTTACTGGATGTTTGGGTTAGGAACTTTTTATACTGTCATTTTCTTTGACTAATGTATCAATATCTTCTTTGATATCTCCTCTGTTGTAGATTCTCTCCCCTATCTCTTGAATTCTATTGGTAATGCTTGCACCTGTAGTTCCTGATCTCTTTCCAAGGTTTTCCATCTCTAAGGTTGCCTCCATTTGTGATTTCCTTATTATTTCTATTCCCATTTTTAGGTATTGGCCCACTTTGTTCAATTATTACAACTGTTTGATTGTATTTTCCTGATTTCTTAAATAGTAGTTATTTATATCTCAGTCAGAAATCTTGCTCTTCCTGTGTCTTACAATATCCAGGGCTTGCTGTGGTAGAACTGGGTTCTCAAGATGCTAAATTACAAAGCCTTCTGTTGCTTATATTTTTTTGCCATGTGGTTATCTCTGATATTAACTGGCCTTGGTGACTCAGATTGGAGCAGACTCCCTTGGAGGCCAGTAAAGCTGTGTGACATGGGTTTGAGTATTCAGCCTGGGAGGTAGGCAGTGCTCTCTCTGGTTAGAGTAAGCCTTCTGTGTCCCTGGTTAGATATGTCTTCCTTTTTCCTTGATAAAGGCAAATCTCCTGGAAGACAGACAGGTTGGAGGCAGAAGGGACAGTGCTGCTGCTAATTTGCCAAAGATGCAGGTGGAGGTGCAGATTGGAAGGGTGATGGGGTACTGGCTGAGAGGAATAGATCCCAAGTCTGCTGGACCTTCAGCATGTCCCAACTGGTTTAGGATTTTTGGGTCAATGGTCTTACCTTTGTCCCTGCTTAGGGGAGACCTCCAGGGTAACAGGTAGGCTGTGGGGTTGGGGAGGGGCCAGACACACTGATCTGCCAGGGGGTGGTTCAGACAGGAAGTACCTAATAAATAAATCTTGAACAACAATGGAAGAAAGCTTTTTACATCTGTTGGTTTCTGAAAAGTAACACCTGAAAGTTTAGTCTAACATTGCTTTTGGAATGATTTGTTTGGGTATTTTTGGAAGACATATTTATCACAGAATTTTGTATACATTAAAGTATTTGAAGATTTATGCTATTATTCAGTATAAAACATACTATAAAGTGCTATGAAAACACTGAAACTGCGTTCTATGAGTCTATGGATTAACAACCAAGCATGATTTGTCTTGCATAGCAAATAAGAAGATTATAGTTAGAGATGGTGATATAATATCATTGTTGTACTTAAAATATTGATATGGATGGGGAAAACCTTCAAATAATCTAGTTTACAAGAGTGACTCCTTAAAAGGAGAATTACAAATAGTGAAAAGAAAATACTTCATTTTCTGCCTTTCTTCTACTTTGGCAGATCATCTGTAGCCTCTTCAATCCTATATTTAAGATAAGCATTTACATAAATGTAGTTAAGTCACTATAAATGGAATATCACAAAATAAAAAAAAATATGTTTAGTTTTGTATTATATTAATTAGTGATGACTCAGTTAGATTGAAGAAATATTACTTCTTGTGAAATAACTCTTCTTGCCCTGGAGGTACACATAAAAAGTCATGTTAACAAAGATAATATCTGGGGCAAGCTTATTACTATGGACCTGACTGCTAATTAACTAGAAGTCTAAAGTCAGGATAATTGTTTAAGTAAAACCAAAAGGGTATCCCAAAACAATATTCCAACACAAAGCAATTTTCAACATAGTTCAAGAACTGAATGACAAGGAAAATTTTTTAGAGAAAGAAACTAGAATCTCTCAAAAGGCTTTCCAAAATGTCACTTTTGTTCAATATCCATGGATTCCTTTTTCTATTTGACATCTACACATTAGAAACCCCATGATATATTCAGTCAGCTGGAATATGCATTTAATAGTTATTTTAATTGAATGCCAAATAAAGTAGGATTGGGATTTCTATTCTGAAAGAGGCAAACGCCCAAATTCACTGAGGTATGTCTACATTACCAGGATATTCTAGAACTATTTTTTATTAGACATTTTCTTCATTTACATTTCAAATGCTATCCCTAAAGCTCCTTATACCTTACCCCCACCCTGCTCCCCAACCTACCCACTCCTGCTTCCTGGCCCTGGCATTCCCCTGTACTGGGGCATATGATATTTGCAGGACCAAAGGCCTCTCCTCCCATCGATGGCCAATTAGGCCACCCTCTGCTGCATATGCAACTAGAGACATAGCTCTGGGGGCAGGAGTACAGGTTAGTTCAGATTGTTGTTCTTCCTATAGGGTTGCAGACCCCTTTAGCTCCTTAGGGACTTCCTCTAGCTCCTTCATTGGGGGCCCTGTGTTCCTTCCAATAGATGATTGTAAGCATCCACTTCTGTATACACCAGGCACTGGCATAGCCTCACAAGAGATTAAATCTAATTCCCTTTTCAGACCTGACTGCAAAGCACGATCATTAGTCAAAATGAGGTAGAGGGTAATTAAGAATAATTGTGGCAAACAAAGACAAAACCATTGAAATATGCTCAGTTTTAGACTTGAATATTGTTGTTGAATTCATCTTTCCTGAATTTCACAAAATGTCATATTGTTAGTGTGGAATAACTTTTGTAGTGGTGGATAGTGAGGGAAAGTTTAGTTATGTCAATACAAAATTCCAATACTTGTGAGGTTGAAAATAAACAATGAGAACAAATTTTTTATTTATATCCAGGTGCTTTTAGGTTTATCATATGCCTCCAATTGCATATATCACAGGAAATTAAATCCTGTATACTTCATTATGTATATCATTGTGCCCTATTGTTATCCCAGAAGGAATGCAAAGAAAGATCCCTTAATATGAATAATGACAGAAACAAGTTAAATAAAACATTATTCATTTTAAAATATGAATTCTTTTTCCATGTCATGCTACATATTAAATTTATTGAAAACAAAGAAAAACTTATAAAACTAATAAAAATATCTTCTTGTTTATAAAAAAGAGGTCAGATCTGATATCAGATCATAGTTGCAAACTACACTACTCTTTCTACAAAGAACATATTATCAGGGTTTGTTTTATATTTAAGATGTTCTGATTTAGTAAATCTATACCTTAGAATGAATATTTGTTATTCCATTCTCAGGAAACAAAACAGGACATCCCAAACTTATTCATAATTGGGAAATAAAACATAGAGAAATTGGGGAAAAGCCTTAAGCACATGTGCACAGGGGAAATTTTCCTGAACAAAACACCAAAGGCTTAGGTTCTAGGTTCAACAATCAACAAATGCAACCTCAGAAAATTGAAACATTTCTGTAAAGCAAAGGACACTGTCAATAAGTCAAAATGGCAACCCACAGATTGGGAAAAGTTTGTTACTAATCCTGCATGTTTTAGAAGGCTAATATACAAAATCTACAAAGTAATCAAGAAGTTACAATCCAGAGAAAGAAATAACACTATTAAAAATGGGGAACAATGCTAAACAGAGAATTCTCAAATGGCTGAGAAGCACATCAGGAAATGTTCATCCGTAGTTATCAGAAAAATGCAAATCAAAATGATCTTGGGATTCTACATTACACCAATCAGAATGGCTAAGATAAAAAAAAAAAAAAACACAGGTGACAGCACATGCTGGCAAGGATGTGGAGAAAGAATAACACTCCTCCATTGCTGGTGGGATTGCAAGCTGGTAAAACCACTTTGGAAATCTATCTGGTAGTTCCTAAGAAAATTGGAAATAGTTCGACCTGAAGACCTAGCTATAACCCTCCAGGGCATATGCCCACAAGAGGCTCCATCATATAAGAAGGACACATGCTCCACTATGCTTATAGCAGCCTTATTCATAATAGCCAGAAGTTGGAAACAACCCAGATGTCACTCAACAGAAGAATGGATACAGAAAATATCCGCATTCACACAATGGACACATTTACACACAGCTATTAAAAACAAAGACTTCATAAAATTCTTAGGCAAATTGATGTAACTAGAGAATATCATCCCGAGTGAGGTAATCTAGACAAAAAAAAAAAAAAAAAAAAAAAAAAAAAAAAAAAAAAAAAAAAAACACATATAGTATATACTTGCCGATAAGTGGATATTAGCTGAAAATCTCACAATGCCCACAAAACAACCTCACAGACCATATGAAGGTTATGAGGAAGAAAGACCAGGGTGTGGATGCTTCAATCCCGCATTGAGGAGGGAACAGGATGATAGAGGGAAGTGGATGGAGGGGGTACCTGGGAGGGAGAGAGAATGGGGAAGAAATTACTGGGGAGAGAATCAGGTAATGGAGGGATGAGAGAGGTACAGAGGGTTAGAATTAGAAAGTAGAATAAAAATATGTAGCATTGGGGGATGAGAAGCTGCAGATAGCCAAAGGAAGGTACCAGACACCAGGGAAGCAAAAAGCTTCCAGGAACCAAAAGGGATGACTTTAGCTGAAGTGCACAGAGAAGGGAAGATAGAACTTGCAGAGACAAAAGGAAAGACAGGGACAAAAAAGGAGCAGAGAATGAAGGAATACCTATCAAGAACTACCCCACCTGGGAATCCATTCTGTCTGCAGACATCAAACCCAGACACTGTTGTTGTTGCCTAGAGTTCTTGCTGACAGGAATCTGTGTGGCTGCTCCTTGGGATGTAGATGTGGATGTTTGGAGCCAACCATCAGACTGACCTCAGAGACCCTGGTCGGGGAGCTGGTGGAAGAACTGGAGGAGCAGAGGGGGATTGCAACCCCATAAGAAGAGTAATGTTAGCTGGCCGGAGCACCCAGTCCTCCCAGGGACTAGACCATCAATGGAGGAGTGTACAGGGAGGGGTTCATGGTTCTAGATACCTATGTAGCAGAAGATTGCCTTATCTGACATCAATGGGAAGGGAAGCCCTTGGTCCTGTGGAGGTTTGATGTCCCAACATAGGGGTTGCTGGAGTGATGGGGCAAGAGAGTGTGGGTGGTTGGGGGAGCACCCTCATAGAGGCAAAGAAGAGGGAGGAGAGGGCACATGTGGGATGGGAGATTTGCGGATGGGTAACTGGGAAGTGGGATATCATTTAAGATGTAAACAAATGGAATGATTAATAAAAACAAAAAGGCAGAAAATTCTCAATTGGAAAACTGTCCACATGAAGAAATTGCATAAAAGACTGAGTGACACTTTTGATATAAAAAGATAAAGTGAAAGAAATAATTAAATAATAGAGAATAGATATTCATGAGTTAACCAAATTTACAAAAAAAAAAAAAAACAGGAAAAGCAATATATGATTTCACTTGCTTCTAGACATCCTTTCATGCACAAGTCATGTCACTGATATAAAATAATAATTTTGGCAGATCGTTTTATACAAAAGTACATTTTCAGGCCTTTTGTGTTTTGGGTCTAAATTGTGTTAATAAGGCCTCCAAAAAATTATTGGTCCAAGTCTAAGTGCAGTCATGTGTGGCAGAGTGAAGCCTAGCAGGAAAATTTTCAGTTCTCTATAGTGTTAAGGATAGATACATAGATAAAGGTGCATATATATTTTTGATAATGATTTTTTTCTTAGTTTTTGAAATAAGCAATAAAGAAGCAAGTAGAATTCAATCATCATTTACTGAAATACTTGTTCTATTTTCTTCCTCTCTGACTAGTGTTCAAATTTAAGAAATTCTACTTCCAAGTGTAACAGAAGAGAATATTTGTTTTCACTTTAATTCAGATGGAAAACAACATTCTCTCTCTCTCTCTCTCTCTCTCTCTCTCTCTCTCTCTCTCTCTCTCTCTGTGTGTGTGTGTGTGTATGTGTGTGTGTGTGTATGTCTGCACTTGTGAGTGTGTGTAAGAGAAAGGGGGATATGGGAGAGAGAGAGAGAGAGAGAGAGAGAGAGAGAGAGAGAATGCAACTTTTCTGCCATTTTAATATTGGAACAACAGAAAAGTTTACAAGGCAACACAATGCAAATGCATTTCTAATCCTCAGCGTCAGTGCCTTTGGACTGCTTCACTGAACATTAGAACTTGATAACTTGACCCAGTGCACACCTGTATGTCACTTGCTCTAATGCTGTGGTATTAATATTCCTAATGCTGTGACATTTTAATACAGTTTCTCCAGTTAGAGTGACTCTCAACAATAAAAATAGTTTGTTACTATTTCATAGCTGTAATTTTGCTACTATTATTAATTGCAATATAAATATTTCATGTGCAGGATATCTGATACGCAACCCATTTGAAAGGGACACTGAACTCCCAAATTGATCATGACACACAGGTTGAGAACTGGTATTTTACATGCATTGTGTTTTAGAGAAATTTCCAACTAAGCAGATACTGATTCTTATCTTTGCTCTATCATCCTTTGACTACCATCCTGAATATCGTAAAAAAAAGTTTTCAGCTTAGCCACTACTCTGAGAGTCCATTCCCAATCCACAAAACCCAACTTTTATAGTATCAAAGCTCAGCAATTTCTAACCTTAATTTGCACGTTACTATTTTACCAAGTTTATGCAGCTAGGGATCCTTCAGTAACTCCTCAATGTCTTCTTAGAGAACAAAAATCAATAGTTAAAAGTTGATTGGCTTTTTCACTTACTCTTTGCCTCCTTTTTTTTTTTTTCAAATGTCTTAGAAATAAAAGAAGAGGGAGTGGTGTTTTCTTTTTCTTATGTCTTAAATTTAATTCCTGTCACTTCAATAAAACATTTTGGCAAAAGCAACTTAATAGAAAAAGGAACATGCGATAAGGACACATGCTCCACAATGTTCATAGCAGCCTTATTTATAATAACCAGAAGCTGGAAAGAACCCAGATGTCACTCAACAGAGAAATGGATACAGAAAATGTGGTACATTAACACAAGGAGAACTATGCAGCTACTAAAAACAATGAATTTATGAAATTCATAGACAAATGGATGCATTTGGAGGATATCATCCTGAATGAGGTAACCCAATCACCAAGAACACACATGATATGCATCACTGATAAGTGGTTATTAGCCCAGAAGCTCAGAATCATTCTTAGAAGGAGGAGCAAAATACTCATAGAAGGAGTTACAGAGACAAAGTTCAGAGCAGAGACTGAAGGAACGACCATCCGGAGACTGACTTTCCCACTTGGGGATCCATCACATAAATAACCACCAAACTCAGACACTATGCAGATGACAACAAGAGCTTGCTAACAGGATCCTGATACTGCTGTTTCCTGAGAGGCTCTACCAGTACCTGACAAATACAGAAGTCGATGCTTACAGTCATCCATTGGACAGAGCACAGGGTCCCCAAAGAAGGAGGTAGAGAAAGGAACCAAAGAGCTGAAGGGGTTTGCAGCCTCGTAAGAGGAACAACATTATGAACTAAGCAGTACCTTCAGAGCTTTCTGGGACTAAACCACCAATCAAAGAAAACACATGGTAGAACTCATGGCTCTAGATGCATATGTAGCAGAGCATGGCCTAGGTGGTCATCAGTGGGAGGATAGGGCCTTGGTCCTGTGAAGGTTCTATGCCTCAGTATAGGGGAATGCCAGGGCCAGGAAACAGGAGTAGGTGGGTTCATAAGCAGGGCTTTTGGGGTGGAAACCAGGAAAGGGGATAACTTTTGAAATGTAAATAAATAAAATATTTAATTAGAAGAAGAAGAAGAAGAAGAAGAAGAAGAAGAAGAAGAAGAAGAAGAAGAAGAAGAAGAAGAAGAAGAAGAAGAAGAAGTTGAAGTTCAAAGTCATCTTCTCCATGATTCCCTGACAAGTTAGAGACCATCGTGGGATTGATATTACCCAGTCTGAAATACAAAACAAAACTCAAAGAATGAACAACAAAAACAATGTATAGTCATGCAAAATATTATAGGTATGAAACAGAACTATATATAAAGCATTAAAAATTATATTACACAATTGAATTCTACACTTAAAAACATTGATAGGAATTTTTGCCCACATGTCTTGTTACCTGGAAGAAAAATACAGGAAGAGAAAATATATTCTGAGAAACCAGCCCTGAAATAAGGAAACTAGCTTACTGTGATTATAACATTTTCTCTGCCCCCACAACTGTTGTGTTTTGAAAAGGCTGGAAATAACTGAATACTGCCACCAATGTTCATCTAGCTTCTTTCACATTAAGATATCCAAGGACATTCACAAATGTTAAAATTGTTAGTGTCTTTGATTTTGTATTCAATCCCCCACTATAATGAGAATGGAAATGCACTGTTTCTCTTTTACTCTCCTACTAACAATTATATTCTCTTTTGCTCATGTCTTTCTTTGCTTTATTTTCAAATTAGTATATTTACTTGGAAGTTCTATTTCCTTGAATACCTTAACCATGACACAGAAGTCCCGATAAATATATTACCATCCATGGAGGAAACTTTTGAGTTTCATGATCCTTAAAACAACAACAACAACAACAACAACAACAACAACAACAACAACAACAAATCCCGTAGTCTCCCATTGATGTGAAAAGATTTCTGTGTCAGAATTCATTTATAGCATGAGAAAATTATTTTAAATTATATTCATCTTTTAAAAATAATCTCTGTCTTCATCTTCTCAAATTTATTTCCTTTTTACTTAATTTATACTCATTGTATGTGACCTATGGTAGGTTCCATTATAAATTTTCTAACTTTATTATTTTGGATAATAATGTCATTCTGTAAAGTAATACATTTTTAAGCAATTTAATAGAATAGTTAAGTCACAGGACTCCATATTCTGGATATGGCAAACTGAGAAAACAATTTCCCTCGTATCTAGCTGTGGACAATACTTTCCTGTCTCTGGAAATATAATATATTCTCACATGTGTCAATGTAATGATTCATATTTGAACTTCGGTGATTGACCTTCTCTTACTAACCTCATTTTACTGTTTTATTTCTGCTAGCTTTCTATACTTTGTCTATTTGTTAAGGTATGTAATACAAACAGATATATCCTACTTGAGAAATTGCTGCATTGTTTGTGATATATTTGTCATTCACATATGATCAGTTATGATGTCTCTCAAGCCTGCAAACCTCTTGAATTAACATAATCAACATTATCAACCCCAATAATTCTCTGCTTTCTCCAATTTCTTGCCAAATCATCTTTGACATTTTTATAGACATAATTTAATAAGAATAGTTCAAATTCTATTTTCATCCATCTATTTGGAAAGTTTGAAATAATATTCATAGAACTAAACTCATTGATCTCTTTTCATTCCATTCTACTTGAACTGCCAGTAGCATTTAAAATATGGATCACTATATGCACATAATTATTTCACTACTGGAGTTCAGAGATTGTAACTCTACTACACCTATTTAACTTCTTTTGTCACTGATACTTGCTCATTCATAATCAATACATTTAGGCCTGTGTGTCTCAATCTTTATAGGTTTTCTTTTTTATTTAATTGAAAATTTATTTCCACAACAGTTTCATACACATACAGTATATAGTATTATAATCTATCAAAACATCAACTAACCAAAACTTACACCTTAAGTTCATATTATTCCTTAAAGGCCAAATTTGTAAATCATCTCTCTGGTCTATTTTCTATTAATACTAGTGGTTATCTCATATTTCACACATCCAGACTTTAGCAACCAGTCTATCTATTACAATGTACTTCTTCTATCTTCTTCTCTAACAATGGCAACTGACACTCACAGTTGCTCAGATCAAATATATCAGCTTTTCTGTACTTCTCACTTCTATGAACCAAACAATATTGTAATCTCTGTCTTTAAAGTAGATGTAGATCATATATATGTATTTCATATATATATATATATATATATATATATGAAACCCAACCATTAATATCATAAATTATATCTCATTTCTTCTTCATAGCATTAATTTTTAAAATGCTTTACCACATTTCCATTTTGATTTCCCTAAAATATATCAGGTAACTTACTATGATCAATGCATTCCATTAGACATGTGCACAACATGCACATAAACTTGAGAGGATGGTTTAGGAGGTCTTTTCTTTTCATTCTTTTCTATTTTTTCTTTTATTGGATATTTCCTTTATTTACATTTAAAATATTATCCCCTTTCAAGGACTCCCTTCCAGAAACCCCTATCTCATCCTCTTTTCCCCAGGCTCTCCAATACTCAACAACCCACTCTTACAGTCTTTTCAAATCAGTCTTCCTGTAATTCATCCTAATTCATTCTTCTTCTGTTCTTCCTACCTTCTCATGTACTTAAAAATGGCCTGTGCTAACGGACATCTGGGATCTTTCCAGCTTCTGGCTATTATAAATAGGGCAGCTATGTGTTCTTATTACTAGTTAAAACATCATCTGGGTATATTCCTAGAAGAGGAATTGCTGGATCTGTTGGTAGTAGTATGTCCAGTTTTCTGAGGAACCGCCAGACTGATTTCCATGGTGGTTGTACAAGCTTGCAATCCCACCAGCAATGGAGGAGTGTTCTTCTTTGTCCACATCCTCGCCAGCATCTGCTGTCCCCCGAATTTTTGATCTTAGCCATTCTGACTGGTGTGAGGTGAAATCTCAGGGTTATTTTGATTTGCATTTCCCTGATGATTAAGGATGTTGAGGAATGGATACAGAAAATAAGGTACATTTACACAATGGAGTACTACTCAACTATTAAAAACAATGAATTTATGAAATTCTTAGGCCAATAGATGTATCTGGAGGATATCATCCTGAGTGAGGTAACCAATTCACAAAAGAACTCACTTGATATGCACTCACTGATAAGTTGATATTAGTCCAGAAACCTAGAATACCCAAGATACAATCTTCAAAACACCAGAAAATCAAGAAGGAACACCAACACGTGGATACTTCATTCNTCCCTAAAATAGGGAATAAAATGCCCATGGAAGGAGTTGCAGAGACAAAGTTTGGAGCTAAGATGAAAGGATGGACAATCCAGAGACTGTCCTACCCGGGGGTTCATCCCATAATCAGCCACCAAACGCAGACACTATTGCATATGCCAGTAATAACTTGCCGAAAGGCCATTGATATAGCTATCTCTTGTGAGGCTATGCCAGTGGCTGGCAAATATAGAAGTGGATGCCCACAGTCATCTATAGGATAGAACACAGAGACCCCAATGGAGGAGCCAGAGAAATTACCCAAGGAACTGAAGGAGTCTGAAACCCTATAGGTGGAACAACAATATGAACTAATCAGTACCCCCCAGAGCTCGTGTCTCTAGCTACATATATAGCAGAAGATGGCCTAGTTAGCTACCATTGGGAAGAGAAGCCCCTTGGTCTTGCAAACTTTATATGCCCCATACAGGGAAATGCCAGTGCCAAAAATTGGGAATGAGTGGGCAGGTGAGCAGTGTGGGGGAGAGTATAGGGGACATTTGGGAAAGCATTTGAAATGTAAATGAAGAAAATAAAAATATAAAATAAAGAATCCACCAGAAAAAAAATGACCTGTGCTTTTTGCTACACAAATTACTTTTACTTATACAGTTCTACTTGAGAAAATTATTCATCTTTGTATCTGCAGAACATAATCCAATAACTCCTTTAAAAAAAAATCAAGCAATGTTACCTAATGTTATACTTTTCACCAACCATTTTCCAATTCTCAATCCTACTATGCGTGCATTATGATATCATAAGCTGCATTACTTACAATTCTCACTCAATTTATTTAACACTTTATTTCATGTTTTTATTCACTTGATAGGGCTAGTCTGGCAAGATTATTGTATATAGTTCTCATTCTTACTTAGGATTTAAATACCTAAATTTGACATGCCAAAAACAAACAAATAAACAAACTAAACCAAAACAAATATATTTTCATATTATAAGCTGTCTCACAAAAGGATGTAGATGTGAGTTCTAACTATAATGAATGACTGTAAGTCAAATAGACCCTTTATTTTCTACTGCTTAATATAAACCTGTGAATTCAAATTAAAGATAAGTCCCAAGCTATTTGTAGTATATAAATTAACAAATTGTTAGGAATATGACTGTTTGATATCAGTAATTACACAGACTCCTATTGAATAATATTATTATTAAGTAAGATTATTCATACTTATTAATCTTATTTAATAATAGTATTATTCATAAGGCCTGGATGTGCTTCTTGTTCTACCTAATGATTAATAATTTAAAATTAAACTAAAGACAGTCTATTAAATATAATTATTGCTTTGTATTTTGAAGTAATGTATTCTTTTTTAAAAAAATGTTTATTAATAAAAAGAGTATTCTATACAACATATTTTGTTCACTGACAGCATCTCCAAAATCTACCTTCTTTATACTCAATATCCTACCAACATAATTTTGAGTGTTCTTCCTTCCCAACCTACCCTATTTGAACATTATTTTTTTTTATTTGAACATTTTTTTTTTTGTTTTTTTGTTTTTGTTTTTTCTTGTTTGATTTTTTTGCACACGTACTTTTGGAGCTGGGCCCTAACTAGGGTATGGTAAAACCTACTAGAGAGCATGTCATTACAGAAAACTGATCCTCTTCCTCCCTCAACCAATTAAACGTAAATGAATCCTCAGTTAATGTGAAAATTTTGTGTCCTTATCATCCTCTGCCCCCACTTTTTTGACTTGGATTTTTGTCTGACTTAAGTTTGCACATGTCTTGCAAAATTTGTAAGAAGAGATTCAAGTTCAAAGGTTATCTGGCCCATTTTGAAAAACGTGTTTTCTTGAATTCATTCTTCCTCTGATTCTTTTATCCTTTGTACTCCATCTATAGTAATGTCCACTAAGCCTTACTAGAAGGATTATGATAAGAATGGACCATTGAGAGACAAATACTCCACTGTCTTTTATTCTGTGAATATTGAGAAGTTGAAGTACTCAATGCTTTTACCTACTTAAAAATACTTCTTTCAGTAGATGAATATTAAGAGATGCATACTCTAGGGATATAGCAATAAGTCATTATGAGCTACTATTATACTATTATTAACAGCCATTCACATTCTTATATTCTTCTACAGTGTGAATAACATATCTGGCCTTAGATTTTGCTAGGAAGTAGTGCAAGTATTTATTTACATCCTATGGAGAATGTCTCAGATCCAATAAAAAAGTAATTGGTTACTCCTGTTGTCTCATTCAGCCTCAAAGCAGGGTTTTGCAGACCTCTTCTGTCACTATAACAGGACCACCTGCACCTGCGGTGGTCCCTTCTGACCTGCCAAGCAGGTCAGAAGGTCTACTGTTTACACTTGCCACTGCTCTTCAAAGCGTAGCCACTCCCTGCTGAGAAGACTCTTAGATGTTTCAGAGATACCATCCTGAAGATTCCACCTACAGGCTCTCACCTGAACATGCTCCAGGAATGGGTGGTGGGCTATATAAACTGCGATATAAACTCTGAACATTATTAAACTTGTGGGCTTTGATAGAACACTTTTTGTCTTAGCCACATTTTCTTTCTCACCGTCTTTTCCCCTTACAGCCCCAGCTCATCTTTCAGGAGGACCCTGGTTAGAGTGTGGCCGCAGGCGACCCTCTCAACTCCCATAACATTTTTGCTACTATTACAACTGTTTACATTTCTTTGAAGACCAGGTGTAATTATATCTTTCTGTGGTCACATCTCTTTGAGAATAATAGTTACTTTTTCACCTTTGCTAGCATGGGTACCACCTTTCAACACTATGAAAGCTATCTATCATGGATGATATTTGATTTAACCCTGCTTTGTGAGTCTATTATGTACTACCTGATACTATTCTTTATGAATAATGCACAGTTTGTTTTTTAACTCTAGGGTTTATAACCCAATATATATAGTTCATCATTAGTAAAGAATATCTTTTGACTTCTGCTATAGTAAGTCAACTTAAATATTTTGTATATTTAATATATATTATTGAGGTATAGATGGAATGGGTAAATTTATTAGAACATTAATTTGTTCTTATGCATCTTTCCTGCTTAAAGTGTTTTTGAAATTTAATTTTAGATTAATTATTACTCTCTTTCTTTCCCTCCTCCTCCTCCTCCTCCCCCTTTTTCTTCTTTCTCAAGATACGTTTTTTCTATATATCTTATAATTTTGAGTACATTTTAATGACTAATTTCTGTTTCAATTATGGTAATTTTCTTGCACATAATCTGTTACATAAAAGTGTAGACACATTGAAGTAAGAATGCCTAAGATTTCATTCTGACATCCAACTTATTTATTAAATCTTCCATGAAATTCTTAATACCATTAGTGTTTTATGTGGTTTTTCTATTCATCAATAAATAGGCCTACTGTCGAGATATCTCAAACCTACTATATATGCCAGTTACAAACATGACAATTTGAATAAATTAAAACACAGTTAGTTTTCTTTCAATATGATGACTACTTGGGATAAACTACTTTTGTGGAATGTATGTTTGCCTTTCTCTCCTATGTTGCATTATGGTGAGAGTACGTGGTGAAGCAAGTGATCATATTTCAAAGGGAAAGTCAGAAATGTATTTGATGACAGAGTCAAGTCACCTAAAGCCTAAAGGTTACTACATGGTTGTTAAATCAGAACTGACACAATCCCTTCAGATAACATAAATTCCCACTTTTCTTATTCTTAAGGATTCCATTAGTACCTGTATCACCACACAAAAAAAGTCCCAATAAACAGATCTTTGAAAATAAACTGTACAAAATGAAAATTATACCATATATACTATTTTTGTTTTCTTTTTGTTTGTTTTTATTTTAATGGTCACAAAATTTACATGTGTTTAGAATATATTTTAAGAAAATTTTCACAGTAATTTCATCTATTTCCATGGCAACTATCTGCATGAGTATGTGATTTTTTTTTCCTTAGGAATATTTCTGAATCATTTAATCCTTGATGATACTTCATTTGGTAACTGTAAACTCATATAAACTTTAGTAATTAATTTACATAACAAATTACCTATGACAAAAGGGAAACTTAAAGAAAAATAAACAGCACTATTAATTACCACACTATCCAGGAAGCCACCATCTTGGTTAGCAATATGATATCCTCACAAGTAAGTAACTATGAAGATTTTCCATTATAAGTATAAGGATTTTTCACAAAATTATTCCTATTAGAAATAAATTGGGACTAGTATAATTATGAAATAATGCCTTTATTAGATTTGATTCTATTAAAACAAAGCAGACAGTGAAAAATAACATCCAACAGTACAGAAAATAAAAGCATGTTACCATAACAACCACATGCTATAACTTACATTTTTTCTTCTTATCCTGCTAATAATGATTACACAGAGAAGAGTGAATAATTTACTTAAGACAATAATTTAATGCCAATAGTACATCTATTTCTTCCTTAAATATCTGTGAACTTTTAGATTTTATTTTAAAAGTAACTTCCTTCTTCACAGATGAACAAAGAAATTAAGGAAAGGAATAATTATCTGTGATTTCTTCCTGTACTCTCCACAGACATAAAAATTTAAACTCAGAAACTTAGATAACTCATGGTATCTAAACTCATGGTATGTGTATATGTAGGTATGTGTGTTTGTGTGTGTGTCTGTGTGTGTGTGTGTGTGTGTGTGTGTGTGTGTGTATGTGTGTGTGTGTATCTCACTATATCTCAAATACCTCAAGGAAATTCCATCTGTTACTTTTAATACACACTATTGGGTGGCATTATTGTATAATTGTATGATTTGTTAAAATAGAACAGCATATTTACCTTGAAACCTACAATTTAAGTTTAATAATGCTAATATTTTCTATCTTAAAAATCAAATATAATCAAATATAGAAAAATTATTAATTGTATAATATATGTACATTAAAATAATCAAATTTAATTTTCCAGTTACAATTCATTTTAAGTTCTTAAGAAAAATTATATGAAATTACTTTAAAATAATTAATATTAATTTATGTATACAAATATATATCTTTCTGGTATAGCTGATGTGTTTTATATTATTACCTGTTTAGGAAAAAAACAATTTGCAATTGAACATTCTCATATTGAATTGTTTAAATATATTTAGGTTATAAAATTAGTTTAAACTATTGGAAGAATGAAGGGATATTTACCTTTGAGGCTTTAATGCCATTTTCAACTGTATAGAAATCCTACATATTCTTGAGTGAGAAGGTTTTTCCCTGTAAATCAAATTATTTTTCTATTTGATGCTGTATGTGATAGTATGCCATTTAGGGTGCAGTGACTTTTCATGGAAGTTGCTAGAATTGTTCAGTTTACATGAAGCTAGCTACTGAAGATCTTTGTCTCAGTCCAGTGGGTAATAAAATCACAGTGTGAAGGGATGTTGGAGAAAAATCACTCTGAAGATACAATTTTGAAATCATGCTTTCCTCTTGCTTCTACCTTTATGCTTGACTGCGAATCACCAAACCTCATCTTCTCTGTCCTGAGATTCCTTTTATTTATTTGTTTTTGTCTTGCTCATCCTTGAAGGCATACTTAATTCTTTAATCACAATATGCATGACCAACCTAAATAACTGATTCCTGGCTATTTTCTTCATAATTCTGTGATCTTCAAAGCTAGTAAGCCACAAGGAAAATAACAATGCCTTGCACGCAACTAGAAGGAAGAAAGTTACCGAATAGCCTCTGTGGTGGTTTGTATAGGGTGTATCCCCATAGATTCATGTGTTTAAATGCTGGGCCCCTAGGGGCGCTACTATTAGGAGGTATGTGGCCTTGTTGGAGTAAGTGTGCCACAGTGGAGGAGGGCTTTGAAGTCTCATATGTGATCAAACTCCTTCTGTTAGAATCCAGTCTCCTCTGGCTACCTTGAGATCAAGATTTACCCTTGACTCTGCCAGCACTATGTGCATATGAAAGATATCATGCCATGCTTCCCTCCATAATGATAAATGACTCTTTTTTATTTTTTAAATTTATTCTTTTTTTAGTCTTTTTTATTTTTTAATTTTTACGTTCCATATTTTATAAGATATTTGCATGCTTTGTTCGTTTTTGTTTATTTTATTAGACATTTTCTTTATTTACATTTCAAATGTTTTCCCCTTTACTAGTTTCCCTTCCGAAAATCCCCTACTCCTCCGTCTACCCCTCCTCCCCAACCCACCTGATGGATCTGGAGGATATCATCCTAAGTGAGATAACCCAAATCACGAAAGAATACACATGTTATGCACTCCCTGATAAGTGGATATTAGCCTAAAAGCTCAGAATATCCAAGATACAATTCGCAAAACACATGAAACTCAAGAAGAAGGAAGACCAAAGTGTAGATATTTCGATCCTTCTTAGAAGGGGGAACAAAATACCCATTGAAGTAGTTACAGAGACAAAGTTTTGAAGAGAGACTGAAGGATTGACTACCCAGAGACTGCCCCACCTGGGGATCCATCCCATAATCAACCACCAAACCTACACTCCATATTTTAATCCCCCACCTGATCTACCCTCAGAATGTTCCACATCCCATGCCTCCTCCCCACACCCTGTCTCCATGTGGATGTCCCCATCTTCCACCACACTTGACCTCTAAATTCCCTGGGGCCTCCAGTCTCTTGAGGGTTAGGTACATCATCTCTGAATGTACACAGACCCAGAAGTCCTCTACTGTATGTGTGTTGGGGGCCTCATATCAGCTGGTGTATGCTGTCTGTTTGGTGGTCCAGTGTTTGAAACATCTCTGGGGGTCTAGATTAATTGAGACTGCTGGTCCTCCTACATGATCACCCTTCTCCTTACATTCTTTCAACCTTCCCTAATTCAACAACACAGGTCTGCTGCTCTGTCCACTGATTGGATGCAAAATCTGCATCTGACCCTTTCAGCTGCTTGTTGGGTCTTTCAAAGGGCAGTTGTGATATGTCTCTATTTGTGAGCACACCATACCCTCAGTAATAGTGTCAGGCCTTGGAAACTCCCCTTGAGCTAAATCCCTCTTTGGGCCTAAACTCAAACTTCAACAAGCTGAATTGCCCAAGTGAGAATACCTCAGTTCCACTTAGGAGAAAGAAGAATGCAATCCCAAGTGGAGAGGGAAGGAGGAACCTGGGAGGAAAGGGGGGAGAAATGGGGGTGGAGGAAGAGGGGAACCTGATCTGGTAATGGGTGAGGGAAAAGAATTGAAGTCCTGAGGACCAGCAGAAAGAATGGAAACAGGCAACCTTTGGAAATAGGAGATTGGGGGAACCCTCCAGAATGGACCAGAGACCAGGGAGGTAAGAGACTCTTAGGATCTAAAGGCAGGGATCTTAAATGAAATGCCCAACAGTGGGGAGAGGGAACTTACAGAGTCCACATGCAGCAGGAAAACAGACATTAAAATGTATTCTTTAATCCTTTTTTACAGTCCAGACCTTATCCCATTCCTGGTTCACCCTCTGACTGTTCCACATCATACACCACATCCCCTGTCTCCAGAGGATGCCCCCTCCCCCAACCCCTACCCTACAAGACCTGGTTTCTCCCTAAGGTCTCAAGTCTCTTGAGGTTTAGGTGCATATGCTCTGCTTGAGTCCAGACCCAGAAGTACCCTGCTGTATAGGTGTTGGGGGCCTCATATAAGCTAGTGTATGCTGCCTGATTGGTGACTCAGTTTCTGAGAGATGTCAGGGGTCCAGGTTAATTGAGACTGCTGGTATTTTTATAGGGTCACCCTCCTTTTCAGCAATTTCCAGCTTTTCCCTAATTCAACCACAGAGGTAAAAAGCTTCTATCCATTTATTGGGTGTACATATCTGCATCTGACTCTTTCAGCTGTTTGTTGGGTCTTTTGCAAGGCAGTTGTCATAGGCCCCTTTCTGTGAGCACACCATAGCATCAATAAGAGTGTCAGGTCTTGGGGCCTTCCCTTGAGCTATATCCCACTTTGGAGGTGTCGCTGGACTTCCTTTTCCTCAGGCTTTTCTCCATTTGTGTCCCTGCAGTTCTTTGACAGGAAAAATTCTGAGTTAGAGATTTTGACTGAGGGATGGTAAGCCCACCCCTCCATTTGATGCCCTGTCTTTTTACTAGAGGTTGGTCTACATGTTCTCTGTCAGCACTTTAGGGCATTTCATCTAAGGTGCCTCCTTTTGAGTCCTGAGAGTGTCTAACTTCCTTTGTCTCTAGTGCATTCTAGAGGGTCCTCCCACCTTCTACCTCCTGAGATTGATTGTCTCCATCTTGTGTGCTGGCCCTTAGGGATTTCAGTCATGTTCCTTCCACCCTATACCTATTGATGTTCCCCTCTTCCTCTCCCTGTCACCTTTCCAACCCAGATTCCTCCTTCCCTTCCTCCTCCTGTCTTGTTATTGCTTTCTTCTTAATTGCAAGTGGGATTGAAGAATCCTCTCTTGGGCCCTTCAGCTTAACCTTCTTGAGTTCTGTGGATTGTACCCTGGGAATTATTTATTTATTTGGGCTGATATCTGCTATTAATACATACAGTGCATGTCCTTTTCAGTCTGAGTTACCTCATTCAGGATGATATTTTTTAGTTTTACCCATTTGCCTGCAAAACTCATGATGTCCTAGTTCTTAATAGCTGGGAAGTATTGCATTGTGTAAATGAACCTGAACCACACTTTCTGTAAGCAATCTTCTGTTGTGGAACATCTGGTTTGTTTCCAGCTTCTGGCAATCACAAATAAGGCTGCTATGGACATAGTGGAACATGTGTCCCTGTGGCATGCTAGGGCATATTTTGGGTATATGCCCAAGAATTGTATAGCTGGGTCCTCAGGTAGTACTATTTCCAATTTTCTGAGAAACCTCCAGATTGATTTCCAATGTGGTTGTATCAGTTAGCAATTCTACCAACAATGGAGGAGTGGTCCTCTTTATCCAAATTGTTGCCAACATGTGCTGTCACCTAAGGTTTTGATCCTCATAATTCTTATTGGTGTGAAGTGGAAACTCAGGGTTGTTTTTGTTTTGCATTTTCTTGATGACTAAGGATGTTGAACATTTCTTTAGGTGCTCTCAGCCATTCAAATTTCGTCAGTTGAGAATTCTCTGTTTAGCTCTTTCCCCATTTTTTTCATAGGGTTATTTATTTGTAACTCCTAGAGTTCTCTGTGTATATTAGATATTAGTCCTTTATAAGTTGTAGGGTTGGTAAAAATCTTTTCCCAATCTTTTGGTTGCTGTTTTGTCCTATTGACAGTGTTCTTTACTTAGAGAAGCTTTGTGATTTTATGAGGTCAGATTTGTTAATTCTTGATCTTAAAGAATAAGCCATGGGTGTTCTGTTCCGGAACTTTTCCCTTGTGCCTATGTGTTCGAGGATTTTCCTCACTTTCTCTTCTATTAGATTGAGTTTATCTGGTTTTATGTGGAGGTCCTTGATCCGCTTGGACTTTTGTTTTGTACAGGGCAGTAAGAATGGATCAATTCACATTCTTCTACATGCTGATCACCAGACGAACCAGCACCATTTATTGAAAATAATGTCTTTTTTTTTTCACTGAATGGTTTTAGATCCTTTGTCAAAGATTAAGTGACCATATACGTGTGGGTTCATTTCTGGGTACTTAATTCTATTGTATTGATCTACCTGCCTGTAACTGTACCAATACCATAGAATTTTTATCACTATTGATCTGTAGTACAGCTTGAGGTCAGGCATGGTGATTTCACCAGAACACCTAAGAGAGGATTCTTCAATCCCACTTGCAATTAAGAAGAAAGCAATAACAAGACAGGAGGAGGAAGGGAGGGAGGAATCTGGATGGGAAAGGTGACAGTGAGGGGAAGAGGGGAACATGAATAGAAACAGAAGGAACAGTACCCAATTCGTTCTATGAAGCCACAGTTACAGTGATACCAAAATCACACAGAAACCTAACCAAGAAAGAGAATTTCAGACCAATTTTCCTTATAAATATCCATGCAAAAATACTCAATAAAATTCTCATAAACCAAATCCAAGAACATATCAAAACAATCATTCATCATGATGAAGTAGGCTTAACCCTAGGAATGCAAGGATGATTAAATATAAAGAAATCCTTCTACATACTCCACTATATATACAAACACAAAAGAAAAAAAAAAAACACATGATCATATCTGGAGATGTTGAGGAAGCACTTGATAAAATTCGACACTTCTTTGTGGTAAAACTCTTGGAAAGTTCAAGAATCCAAGGCCCATGCCTAAACATAGTGAAGGAAATGTACAGCAAATCAGTAGCTAACATGGAACTAAATGGCAAGAAACTGGAAGGAATCCCACTAAAATCAGATACTAGACAAGACTGCCCACCCTCTCCCTGTCAAATATAGTACTCCAAGTCCTAGCCAGAGTAATTAGACAATAAAGGAGATCAAAAGGATACAAACTGGAAAGGAAGAAGTCAAAATATCACTATTTGCAGATGATATAGTATACTTAAGTGACCCCAAAAATTCCACCAGAGAACTCCTACAGCTGATAAACAACTTCGGCAATATGACTAGATATAAACTTAACTGAAACAAGTCAGTACCCTTCCTCTACTCAAAAAATAAACAGGCTTAGAAAGAAATTAAGGAAAATATACACTTCACAATAGACACAAACAATATAAAATATCTTGGTGTGACGCTCACCAAACAAGTGAAAGATCTGTATACAGGAACGTCAAATATCTGAAGGAAGAAATCAAAGAAGATCACAGAATATGGAAAGATCTTCCATGCATGTGGATTGGCAAGATTAATATAGTAAAAATAGGTATATTGCCACATGTAATCTATAGATTCAATCCAATCCCCATAAAAAGTCCAACTCAATTCCTCACAGAGATAGAAAGAGCAATTTTCAAATTCATTTGAAACAACAAAAAACCCAGGATAGTGAAAAATATTCTCGACAATAAAAAAATATCCAGAGGGCTAGCTTTCATGGCACCGAATGTACAATGCAAGCTTACAAAGGAGGGAAAACACCAACAGTACTGCCCTGCCTGTCATATCTATAATTACTGAGAAGCATTGCATGATCCTGCGGGTGCAGTAATAGTGCACATACTTTGGCAGTAACTAACAGCTTTCTAACCAATGTAAAAGCAGCTCAATAAGAGAGAAGCCTTGTCAACTAACCAGAGTAAAAGAAGTTATGGATATTCGAGAGGAACCAAAAATTTTGACTTTACTAAGCCACCATAATCCTTTACTACAATGTAAATATTTTGCATTATAGCACAAGAAATGCAGTCCTTACATGTCAAAAAATCTATCTTTTCAACAGAAGATTTTAAAGAAAACTACAATTAAGTTGAAGTGTTATGGAGCTCAGTTCAGGTATACATATTTATAATACAATCCTGTAAATTGAAGACTAAGAGATCATTGCAGAAGAAGTGAGAAAGATTGTAAGTACCAGAGAATCAGGAAGATTGCTGTGAGATTGTGTTTCCTAGGATTGTCAGAATCCACAGAAAGAAAAATCTCACCAACTTGTCTGATTAAACACAAGCTGAGTATGTACAGTATGAACATGTGAATTTAGGCAGGGTAAAGTTGACCAGGTCTCAATATTACATGAAGAACTATAATCAACTAAGGAATATAGACAATGAGAGAAATAGTCTTCTCCACAGAAGAGCACACCTATAGATTATAAAGTAACAAACACTCACACTTGAAAATATCCATATGATAATATTATATAGATTGAACTTGTACTTAAGTATTTAGGAAAACACATACACACACACATACACACACATAAACACACACACACACACACACACACACACAGAGGCACACACAATTAATGAAATAAGCGACCATGAATTTTAAGGAGAGCAAGGAAAGGTTAAAGTAGAGTTCACAGAGAGAAAAGGGAAGGGTAATAATGTAATTATATTATAATCTCAAAATACAAAATAAACACTTAAAAATCTATAGCCAATGTTATCTAATTCTTTCTAGACAAAATTTTCCTACCAATGGCAATGCTAAGAACAGGAAACAAACAAACAAACAAACAAACAAAAAAACAAAAAAACCAATATTTTGTGCCATAAGTATTTCAGCTGAGTCAATCTGAGAGTGGTGAGTGATGGTGGAAAGTCCCAGTTCATATTGGAGGCTACAGAATGTTCCATGGAATAATCTAAGACACACAGATATAGAAAGTATACCATTCACACCATGAACAGATGAAGAAAAGTTAAGGCAGAAAGAAATTCAAAGAGTGACACACTATTTGAATTCTAATGGATGTAATCTTGTCTGTGTTCCCTCCATGTTCAGGGAGAGCACACAGTATTTAAGAACAACACAGGATGTACTTTTCATCTTATATACAAGGACATAGCTTCAGACTAATTATAGCAACTAGTGAAATATAAGTTGTCCCATTTATTTTTGTAGATGGGCATCATTTTGATTTAAGATACAATGTGTATCTCTTCAAATCCTGAGCAATGAAATAGTCCAAATGATTTCAAAGGTCAATTTAAATGCAAAAGGTAAAGATATATTATTTATTGGGACATATATTTAATTAAGCTTTAGTTTTGAAGCACTGATGGAAATTGGAAAATTTTAACGTAGGGGCCGATAATTTTCTTTATATGCCTATCTTCTGTTATGTGGTTTAACACTTGATAAGGTACTTAACAATGAAATCTTTGGAAAAATAAGGTTAAAAGAAGATTGACTTTCAACTATGGAGCTAGAGGTGGTTCTTGTAACTTTTAAGTTTTGTGTTCTTTTTAAAAATAAGTTAAGATTCACCAAGCAGAACATAAAGACTAAACTTCTTCTTCTCCTTTTTTTTTTTTTTTTTTTTTTATTACATAGTGCTGCATATTGCAGCTATCATTACTTATGAGCCGATCACATGTCTAAGCTCCATTCCATTTGGTTGACTTTGGTGATTGCATCTCTTATACTCATCACAAGACAAGCTTTAATTTACTGACCACCATTAACCCTGAATCTCTTTCCTTGGTTCTTTTTTTACTTCTCTTTTTTCCAGTTCACATATTTTTCAATCTATTAAACCAAAAGTGTTGATGAAAGAGTTTTAAACTGAGATAGAGTCATTGTTCCAGAACGTCTCCCTTCCATATCAGTGTTTCGGAAATAAGCACTTAGATTTTAGTCTGAATTGTAGAGAAAAATATCACTCAGAAGAGTAAAGATCTCAAAGAAGATACACAGTAGAAGTCAGAAGAAATATAATCAGTAATAATGATCTGTATTTACTCAAGTAAAGAGACTTTCCAAGAATATAGAATGTAGGTTAATATGTTTCTTTATTACTTGTCTGAGACTATTTAGTATCAAGGATTATAGATTTATAACCCCATGTGGGAGACACAGAAAAGTATCTGAGGAAGATAACATATGTGGGGATCACTCTAGGGTGTTATTCAAGGGATAACATGCTTAAAAGCTTCAGCAGAGGCACCAACCAATCAAAATATGTTATACTTTGCCAGTGTAAGGGCACTTTGATTTTCTATTTTCAAGTGTACCTATTTCTTTCTATAGGTACCACACACATCTTTTGTGCATCTTTACAAATATCTCTTTATTTTCATTTCCAAATTGTATATGTAGTCTATGTGTGTGCCTTTCAACTCCTACAAATTCTCTGTCAGATACATCCATGTTGATTATTCTTCACTAAATTTGAGTTTACATATTTTCCAGGAAACTGAGTGGCTCCTCAAAATTATGTAACGTAAATTCATGGTTGTTTACTTCAGTTGTCAACTTAACACACTTTAAAATAACTTGAAAAGAGATTTTCTTCTAGAACAAGAATCATAATTGATGAGAGGCCTGCAGCATTACTTAACTATGCTATTATATCACAAGGTCACTCAGATTATTCATATGTGAAAGAGTGATATTTCCATAAAAACATTATTTATAAAATGAGGTATGTAGCTTTTAGACCATGTTTGATGCTACCTATGCAAAATAACTGTTACTTACTTTTTAGCTTAGCTTCAGGTACATTTCAGGTTTTAGATAATTTAATTTTATTTATTTAACATGGAATTCAGAGGACAATGTAACAGCATTGTCATTTAGCAAACTAATGCTAAAAGCTTCCTCAATATGGTTTATAACCCACCTAGTAGTGGTCATGCAGCCAGGATTATAGAAGTAAGCATGAGTTCCTTCATACACAATTACCTTCAAAATCAATTTGTATAGTTAATAAACCCATCAAGAGTAGTGCAATTCATCAAGAAAGTATATCCTTTATAACCGGTTGTTGTAGCTCCAGAGACTCACAGCTAAATACTTTTTTTTTTTTTCAAAGTGATAATGATATTTAATCCCTTGTATACAAATTTTTAAAATTTTTTTATTATTATTTTCTTTATTTACATTTCAAATGCTATCCTGAAAGTTCCCTATACCCACCCCCCTGCCCCTGCTCCCCTACCCACCCACTCCCACTACTTGGCCCAGGTGTTCCCGGGTGCTGGGTCATATAAAGTTTGCAAGACCAAGGGGCCTCTCTTCCCAGTGATGGCCGATTAGGCCATCTTCTGCTACATATGCAGCTAGAGACACAAGCTCAGGGGATACAGGTTAGTTCATATTGTTGTTGCACCTACAGGGTTGCAGCCCCCCTTCAGCTCCGTGTGTACTTTCTCTAGCTCCTCAATTGGGGACCCTGTGTTCCACTGTGAGCATCCACTTCGGTGTTTGCCAGGCACTGGCATAGCCTCACAAGAGGCCGCAATATCAGGGTCCCTTCAGCAGAAACTTGCTGGTATGTGCATTAGTGTCTAGGTTTGGTGGCTGATGATGGGATGGATTCCCGTATGGGGTAGTCTCTGGATAGTCCATCCTTTCATCTTACACAGTGAAATACTTAATATTCATGTTTTTAACTTCTAGATTTCTGCATATAATCTTCAAACAAATATTTTTAATTATTTAAGTTGGAAAAAACTGTGCTGCATTTGGATTGCAATGTCTTCAAACAAAGAAACGTACTCCTTCCATCCTTGATAGCCAAATGCTTTGGATTTGCATCATACCCTGTTTCTAAATAGTTATATTAATTAACAGAGTTTATCAGTGGTATAGTAATGTACAAAACAGGTCAATGGATTAAATCCAGTACAAGATTCTTACATTATGCTGGACTAGTTTATGACAAATATAGTTTTAACATTTAATAAAGGTAAATAGTGCTGGTTCAAACTGGCGATCAATCTATTAAAGGAATCAGACTTGCTTCCCATTTAAAACAATAAAAGCATTAAATTGAAAAATATCATCAACTTAAATGAAAAGCTTGTATCATCACAAAACTCAGAGACAAAATATATTTGTGTAATATAATGTAAAGTATATTAAAACTTTATCAGATTCTTGAATAAAATTATTTTATAGTGATATTAAAATGTTTGGAATCTTAATCATGGTGGATCTGTTAACTCTCAACAATAGCAATGCTGAGCATTTTGCATTCAATATTTCTTAGTTCCATATTCACAAATTTAAACAAGTAGAGATAAAAAAATATTTCATAGGAGTTATGTATATTTTTCAGACTCACTTTTTGTAGTAAGGATTCGCCTTAAAAATAAAGAAATGAAGCACCTTTTTTACATATAAATTATAGGTAGATTATATTAACAGTCTAAAGTGTGATTTAAAGACTAATGGTATAATTACCTAACGAACATGCTTACATTAAAGCATTTATAACTTATACCTGAACACTAGTGAATATAGTTGAAAATGAGAATATTCAAAAATACTGAGAAAATGACTTCTGAAGCTAATGTTGTGAAATAGTGTGAGTTAGATAAACTTTATGGCTATTGTTTAAATTTTAGTATATTTTAATTATATTTTTGAGATTATAATATAATTGCATAACCTCTCCTTCCATTTCCTCCTTTTAAACTCTCCCATATTCTCTCCTTGCTCTCTTTCATGTTTATGTCATCTTTTTTCATTATTATTGGGAATATGTAATATATTGAAAATAAATTGAATTGAGAAGTTATCAAATATATGTATTCTTTGAGAATAATAACTACTAAAATTCATATGGAGTGAATTCATGCCAATATATAATAAAATTTACATTATTGTGATTTTTTTAACTTCCTATTATCATTTCCAGCTAAACATGTACAGCCCATGAATCAAAATTTAATATTTATATTCATTAAAGACCAAATCAGAACAGAGTGAGTACAGTTTTGTAAAAGATAATTAAGTAACAAAATGAGTATTACAGTTATCTGAATATGTCCTCATATCACTGTTACTGAAACAAACCTCAGTTTTGTGGAATTCATAGGAAGAGACTTTGAAGGAATGCTTGTACTTTATTAAGATTTTTTTTTATCCTTTCAAGAATTTGAAGCATCAAACTTTCTCCCATGCATAAAGTCATGAAGTTTAATGCCTCTGACATGTGAGGTTATAATGACAAAGCATAGTGTTTTAAATAAAGAATCGTTTTCATCAAACACTAGATCTGTTGACTCTAATTTTAATCTTTCAGTTTCTAGAAGTAGAAAAATATAGTTCTGGTGTTCATCAGTTACCCTATGTACTTTGTTATAGACACCTTCCCAAATATGCTAAGGAAGCCCTCAAGGCTTATTAATATTGAAATGTATAAGTAAATGGTTGGGACATTTATATGTGGACAGTCACACAGATGTTCTGTTTAAGATGGTGTTGAAACTATCAAATCCTCATAACTGCAAACAAAAGATGTCAATAGAAAATGCATTCAATATTAATGTCTTCCCTGTCTCACAGCTTAACAAAACAGAGCAGTAGAATATGAGATACTTACTGATGAGGATATAACTAAATGGGAGCTGCATCTTGCCTCTCTTGCCCAGGATGATAATTTAGTATCATTTCATATGCAACCTGGGGGGGGAATAAAATTTAAATATTGCAATATAGTTTTTATTGCATCATAGGAGAGGGCAAAATAAATTTATGAGTATATAAAAAAATCACCATAAGTTAGGTACCATTTGTGTATATAGAATAAAGATATAAAAATTAGTGGCATATGTGAAAATGTGGGTGAATATAAAAAAACAGAACTTGATTCAAGGATATGAGATGATGTTTTGAGAGACTTTTCCTGAGCAGACACAACACACAGCTATCTCTTACCAAAGGAAGATAATCCATGACTGTCCAATGTAATGTTTACACCAAAGTGCATTTTGGTGAGCCAGTGAGTTTTTATTGGAGTTACGTAGAGGAACAAGGGTCGGAGGTTACTTATGGGAACAGGCAGTATTCAGAAGAAGTTGCATCACTCAAACAACACCCCCTTAATATAGGTAATGTCTCCCAAAAGACAACCCTTTTTACAAGCTTTCTGTACAACTTTAAGGCAGCTCTACTCATGCAAAAACCCCTTCTCTACATCTGGTCTAGCAGAACTCTTCCAGCCCTGAAGTTGTTTGTTTCTTCTATAAATATAAGAAAGAGGTTATAAGAATATTATTTTCCACTTTTCTGTGCATCTGAAGTTTTACTTACCTGTAGAATTTTAATGAACTCCCTCGTTTTCCTGGAGAGAAGATTCAAATCAGAAGAATGTGTGCTGTAACACTTGGGGAGATACATGCTAGTTTATGTGATTTCCTTTCCAGAAAATAAAACCAATGTCTCAGTAAAAAAAAAAAATCAAATGGGACACTGGTTTTGAGGTAACATTTCATTTGGATGTTGAAAAGCTAGACAAAACCATTCTTCACTTAGCAAAAAGGAACTTTGAGTTATTTGGGGATGATTTGTTTACAAAAATTAGTTAAGATATTCACATTAAAAATCAGGCCAATTTGCTTCAATTATTATGTAATTCAGGAAATAACTACAAAACTGTTTTCTGTGTTAACCAAAGGTCTCTCTCTCTCAGTGTGTGTGTCTGTGTGTGAATGTTTGTAAATATACTTAATTATAGGCTTGTGTATATATGTAATTTTATTTCATCTACTGTTATGTTTTGAGGTAACAAAAATCTTACCTCATTTGTCTTAAATATTGAGGAATGGATGCTGGGAATTAAGTAGAGGGTAAGATGCATTTATCTTTTATATTGTTCTTCAATAACACTTTTGTTATATTCTACTCGTTGTGTTTAACAAAACAACAGCCATGAAGCCACACACCTTGGCGGGCCCGTGCAAAGGGATACACTTTGAGGAATCAGCCAAATGCCAGGATTAGTATAAGAGAAAGTTTATTGGGACCTGGAGAAGCAGTAGATGTGGAAAAGGAGACAGAGAAGGACATAAAGAAAGAGAAAGGTATGCTTTGTCAGGCATCAGCGGGAAGAGATGCTCTTGGTCCTGTGAAGGCTTGATTACCCAGTGTAGGGGAATGCCAGGGCATGGAGGTAGGAGTGGGTGGGTGGGGGGAACATCCTCATAGAACCAGAGGTAGGGGGAATGGGATAGGAGGTTTCCAGAGAGGGGAAGGGTATGGCATTTGAAATGTAAATAAAGAAATATCCAATAAAAAATAACTACAAAGAAGAGCCAGGAGAGAGAAAGAGGAGAGGAGGCTATCCAGGGACATGTGGGAAAGAAAGGGACAGGGTAGTAGACGGAGAGATGACAGTAAGAAGTTCTGCTTGAATATGGCCCAATTGGAAAGAGACGCCCCTTGGTCTTGCAAACTTTATATGACCCAGCACAGGGGAAGGCCAGGGGCAAGTAGTGGGGATGGGTGGGTAGGGGAGCAGGAGCTGGGGTTGGGGGTGGGGAGGTATAGGGAACTTTTGGGAGAGCATTTGACATGTAAATAAAGAAAATAATAATAATAATAACAAAGAAGTTCTGCTTATATGCCTGACACCTGGCTAATACCTGGAAGGCAGCTGTTGTTAGGCAACTATTGGGCCAACATCCCTTCATTTATGTTTAATTAAAGATGAAGAACTAGCGGGGCATGGTGGTGCACGCCTTTAATCCCAGCACTCGGGAGGCAGAGGCAGGCGGATTTCTGAGTTCGAGGCCTACTACAAAGTGAGTTCCAGGACAGCCAGGGCTATACAGAGAAACCCTGTCTCAAAAAAAAAAAAAAAAAAAAAAAAGATGAAGAACTAGAAAGAGGTGATAGTGAGACAAAAAAAAAAAAAAAGAGAGTATTTTTGCTCTTTGACTACTTCCTGCCAAATTTGGGATCCCTGTGCACTGCCTGATGGTAGACTACAAGAATTGTATCTGTATAAGTAAGACTGGCAAAGCCTATGAAAAGACATCCATATCAGGTTCCTGTTAGCAGGCACTTCTTGGCATCAATGGTGACTGGCTTTGGTGGTTGCATTTGTGATGGATCCCCAGGTGGGGCAGTCTCTGGATGGCCTTACCTTCAAGTGCTCCACACTTTGTGCCTGTATTTGCTTTAGACAGGAACAATTCTGGGTTAAAACTTTGTGAAGGATGGATGGCCCCATCACTCAATCAGGGGCATGCCTTACCTTTGGATATGGTCTCTACAAGTTCTTTCTTCCCTTTTTAAGGTATTTCAGCTAATGCCATCCCCATTGGGTCCTGAGAGCCTTTTGCTTTCCTGGCATCTGAGACTTTCTTTCTTTTTTTTTTTTTTTTTTTTTTTTTTTTTTGGTTTTTCGAGACAGGGTTTCTCTGTATAGCTCTGGCTGTCCTGGAACTCACTTTGTAGACCAGGCTGGCCTCGAACTCAGAAATCCACCTGCCTCTGCCTCCCAAGTCCTGGGATTAAAGGCGTGCGCCACCACTGCCCGGCCATCTGAGACTTTCTGTTGGCTACTCCCAGATGAATATATCCCATTGCTACACCTCTCTTCAATTTTCAGACCCTAGTAAGATGTCCTTGTTCTTAAAAGCTGAATAGTATCCCATTGTGTAAATGAACCACATCATCTGTATCCATTCTTCCCTTGTGGAACAGCTGGGTTGTTTCTAGTTTCTGTTTATCACAAATAAGGCCACTATGAACATACGGAGCATGCACACCTATGGCATGGTAGGACACCTTTTGGGTATATTTGTCCAAGAGTGATATAACTGTGTCTTCAGGTAGATCTATTTCCAATTTTCTGAAGAAATGCCAGATTAATTTCCAGAATGGTTGTAACAGCAATGGAGGTGTGTCGCTCTTTCGTTATATCCTCACCAACATGTGCTGTCAACTGAGTTTTTTAGCCATTCTGATCTGTGTAAGGCAGAATCTCAGGGCCATTTTGATTTGTATTTCCCTGATCACTAAGGACGTTTAACATTTCTTTGAGTGCTTCTCACCCATTCAAAATTCTTCTGTTGTCAATTCTCTGTTTAGTTCTATACCCCAAATTTTTGATTGGGTTGTTTTGTTTTTGGAGGTTAGCTTCTTGAGTTCTTTATATATTTTGAATATGAGCCCTATATTTTATGTGGGGTGAGTGAAGTTTATTTCCCAATCTGTTGTTGCTGACTTGATCTATTTCCATGCCTTACAAACACTTTTCAGTTTTGTGAGGTTCCATTTATCAATTATTGATCTTAGCGCCTGAGCCATGGGAATTATGTTTAGAAAATCCCCTTCTCCCAGTGCCAATGAGTTTGAGGATCTTTCCCAACTTCTCTTCTAGTAGATATGGTGTATCTGGTTTTATGTTGAGGTCCTTGACACACTTAGATCTGAACTTTTTGCAAGGTGACAAATAGAGATCCATTTTCATTTTTCTACATAAAGATTTCCAGTTGGACCAGCATCATTTATTGATGATACTTTCTTTTTTTCCCATCCCATACCAAGGATTCTTTCTAAAAGATCAAGTATCCATAGTGTGTAGTTTTACTTTTGGGTCTTCAATTCTATTCCATTGATCTAGCGGTCTCTGTACCAGTATCTTGCAGTTTTTCTCCTGATTGCACTCTAGTATAGCTTGAAGTCTGAGATGATAATTCTTCCAGAAGTTTTTTTATTGTTAAGAACTGTTTTCACTATCCTGGGTTTTTGTTTTCCATCTGAAGTTGAGATTGATCTTTCCATGTCTTTGAAAACTTGTGTTGGGATTTTGATGGGGATTGAATTGAATCTGTGGATTGTTTTTGGTAGGATGTCTATTTTCACTATGTTAATCCTACAAATCCATGACCATGGGAGGTGTCTCCATTTTCTGACACCTTCTTCAATTTCTTTCTTGAAAGACTTTAAGTTCTTGTCATACAGATCTTTCACTTGTTTGGTTAGATTTTCCCCATGACATTTTATATTCTTTATGACTCATGTGAAGGGTGTTGTTTCCCTATTTTCTTTCTCAGCCCATTTGTCATTTATATAAAAGATGTCTACTGGTTTGTTTGAGTTAATTTTATATACAGTTACTTTGTTGAAGTTATCAGTTTTAGGAGTTCTCTGATAAACTTTTGGGGTTATCTTATGTATACTATCACATCACATGCAAATAGTGATACCTTGACTTCTTCTTTGCCAATTTGTATCCCCATGAGTTCTTTTTGTTGTCTTATTGCTCTAGCTAGAACTTTGAGTACTATATCCAGTTGATACAGGGAGAATGGTAAGCCTGTCTTGTCCCTGATTTTAGGGGATTACTTTAAGTATCTCTCCATTTAATCTGATATTGGTTGTTGTTTGTTGTATATTGCTTTTGTTATGTTTAGGTATGGGCATTGAATTCCTGATGTCTCCAATACCTTTAACATGAAGGGGTATAGAATTTTGTCAAATGGTTTTTTATCATCTAATAAGATAATCATGTAATTTTTTTCTTTGAATTTGCTTATATAGTGGATTACATTAACAGATTTTCATATAGTAAACCAACCTTGCTTCCATGGGATAAAGCCTAGTTGATCATGGTCGATGATAGTTTTAATGTATTCTTAGATTCAGTTTGCGAAGAGTTTATTGAGTACATTTCATTGATATTCATAAACAAAATTGGTTTGAAGTTCTCTTTCTTTGTTGTGTCTTTGTGTAGTTTAGGTATCAGAGTAATTGTAGCTTCATAGAATTAATTAGATAGTGTTCCTTATGTTTCTATTTTAGGGAATAGTTTGAGGAATAATGGTATTAGGTCTTCTTTGAAAGTCTGGTAGAATTCTCCACTAAAGTCATCTGATCCTGGGCTTTTTTTGGTTGGGAGGCTTTTAGTGACTTATTTTCTTTCCTTATGGGATATGGGCCTGTTTAGATAGTTTACGTGCTCTTGATTTAACTTTGGTATGTGGTATCTGTCTAGAAAACTGTCTATTTCATCTAGATTTTCCAGTTTTGTTGAGCATAGGATTTTGTAGTATGATCTGATGATGTCTTGAATTTCCTCAGTCTCTGTTGTTATGTCTCCCTGTTCATTTCTGATTTTGTTGATACTGTCTGGGTTCTTTAATTAGATTGACTATAGTTTTATCTATATTGTTGATTTTCTCAATGAACTGGCTTTTGGTTTTCTTTATTGTTGATTATTCTCTTTGCTTCTATTTGCTTGATTTCTGCCTTGAGTTTGAGTTCTTTCTCCAGTGTACTCCCATTGGGTGTGTTTGCTTCCTTTGCTCTAGGACTTTCAGGCTTGCTGTTAAATTGCTAGTGTAGGATCTCTCCAATTTGTTTTAGATGACACTTAGTGCTTTGCATTTTCCTCTTAGCACTGCTTTCATAGTGTCCCATAAGTTTGGGTATGCAATGTTATTATTTTCCTTAAATTCCAGGAAGTCATTAATGCCTTTCCCTATTTCTTCCCTGATCAAGTTATCATTGAGAAGAGAGTTGTTTAGTTTCCACTGGTATGTGGGTTTTCTGTTGTTTTGGTTGTTATTGAAGTTTAGTCTTAGTCCATAGTGATCTGATAGGAAGCATGGGATTATTTCAATCTTCTTGAATTGCTTGAGACTCATTTTATGACTGATTATATGGTCAATTTTGGAGAAGGTACCAGGAGGTTGTAACAAGAATGTATATTCTTATTTTTATTTATTTATTTATTTATTATTTATTTATTTATTTATTTATTTTGAGACAGGGTTTCTCTGCAATGGCCCTGGCTGTCCTGGAACTCACTTTGTAGACCAGGCTGTCCTCAAACTCAGAAATCTGTCTGCCTCTGCCTCACGGCTGTTGTGATTAAAGGTGTGCACCACCACGCCCGGCAAGAATGTATATTGTTTAAGGTGAAATATTCTTTGTATAGTTGTTAAATCCTTTTGGTTGATACCCACTATTTGTTTCACAGTGTTTCTGTTTAATTTCTGTTTCAGTGACCTGTCTGTTGGTGAGAGTGTGGTGTTGAACTCTCCCACTTTTATTTTTCAATGTGTGTTTTGAGCTTTACTAAAGTATCTTTTATAAATGTGGGTGCCCTTGCATTTGGGGCATAGATATGCAGGACTGAGACTTTCTCTTAGCAGATTTTTCCTTTGATGAATGTGAAGTGTTCTTCCCCATCTTGCTTGATAACTTTTGGTTGAAAATTTATTTAATTGGATATTAGGATGGCAACTCCCCCATTTTTCTTGGGACTACTTGTTTGGAACACTATTTCCACATTTTTATTCTCAAGTGTGTCTATCTTTACTATTGAGGTGCATTTNTTGTATGCAGCAAAATGCTAGAACCTGTTTGCATATCCAATCTGTTAGTTTAGTTCATTTTACTAGGGAATTGAGTCTGTTGATACTGAGAGATATTAAAGACAGATGATTGCTAGTTCATGTTTTGTTTGCTGTTTTTCTGTGGCATATGCATGTGATTCTCTCCCTTTGGTTTTGTTGTGAGATAATTAATTCCTTATTTTTTCTTCAGTGTAGGTATTCATTCCATTTCATATTGTCAGGGAATGATTATATTGGTTTCTTCTTCTATGATGATTGAGAGTTTTTCAGGGTATAGTAGCCTAGGTTGGAATTTATGTTCTCTTTGTGTCCAGATGTCTTTTGCACAGGCTGTTCTGGTTTTTAGGGTGAAGTCTAGTGTAATTCTGATAGGTCTGCCTTTATATGTTACTTGGCCTTTTTGTCTTATAGATTTTCATATTCTTTGTTCTGTACATTTAGTGGTTTGATTATAGTGACTAGAGGATTTTTTTTTTTCTGGTCCAATCTATTTGGTGTTGTATATGCCTCTTATACATTTATGGGCATCTCTTTCTTAAGGTTGGGAAAGATTTCTTCTATGACTTTTTGAAGACATTTCCTGGTCCTTTGAGCTGGCAATCTTCATCCTCTTCTATTCCTATTATTCTTTGGTTTGGTTTCATTGTGTCATGTATTTCCTGGATATTTGGGGTTAGTATATTTTTATGTTTTGAACTTTTTTTTGACCTTTGTGTCAATATCTTCTAAGGTATCTTTTAGGCTTGATATTATTTCTCTATCCCTTTTATTTTTTCTGTTATTCCCAACCTCTTTTCTAGGTTTTCCATTTCTTGGGTTACCTCCATTTGTGTTTTCTTTATTGTTTCTATTTCCATTCTTAGTCATTGAACCACTTTGTTCAATTTCTTCACCTGTCTGATTGTGTTTTCCTGTATTTGTTTAAAGGATTTAATTGTTTCCTTTCTAAGGGCTTCTACCTGTTTAACTGTGTTTTCCTGTATTTCTTTCAGTGATTTCTTTATATCCTACTTATAGTGCTACATCCACTCCAGTAGTAACTCTCTTGACAGGCCTAAAAGCCTGGAAGCAGTCACAAGGCAAAGAGTTTCTTGACACTTAGCCTCCTGGAACCTTGGCATTCCCATAGCTAGAATGCCCCAGATTTGTCCCTGCAGTATTGTGGAGAGTCTTGACTGCTTTCTTACAGTATTTTACTGGATAAGAGTTAGAAGTCTCAGGGTAGGCTTAGCAAAAGTATACCTAGAATCTTCATTACAGTCAGGTATTGCAAACTACATTGCATATTAGAAGAATGTTGGTGAATTCTTATGACAAATGGAGAGTTCATACAGATATTTAAAAGAACAGCCAAGTTACACTCATATGCAAGTATTTACCAAGGCCTAGGAAAAAGGGGTGCTGTGGTATTGCATTATTCATGATAAGGTCTGCTAGAGCAAAACCTCCTTGGTGCTAGCTTTCACAAGGCTCAAAGGAGTAGCATAAATTGTGACTAGGGTGTGAAATCCTTACCTGTCCTTAGCTGACTCTAGGCAAGTCTGTTTTATCCTTACTGTAAACATTACCTGGTTCCTGTCAGTCCTTTGAAGGCATTCCTCTGTTTTGTGTCAGAAACTTCAATGTACCTTGCCTGATGTGACACCCTACTCTTTTATTTTCTGTATTAGATATGACTGGTGATTGCTTGGTGAAAAATTACATCCAATAAATAATTAGATAATTTGATCATGCATTTGCTACTAAATTGGACTAAGTCCTACTATTTTTTCGTAATTATTCATCTCCAAGATATTAGAATAGTAGACACAAAGTTATTTTTTGTAGAATAACAACAAACACCATTTCGAATATTTATTTAAATGTCCCTGTACACAGTTGTAAAGGTTTCAAAATACACTAAATGTAGAATTTCTATGATTGAATCTATATATTTGGACATACAAAAAAACCTAACTGCATAGTTTTCAGATATATCTTTAGTTTGTATGAATTACAAGCTCATTTTATACCTTTGATCTATAAATTCAAGTTACTATTCAATGTGTGACTATAAAACATTTTTGATTACTTTACATATTATACAGGAAGAAATTTAAATGCTATTCATGAATTGATAAATAACCTAATTCACAAGCACAAAGTAAATTTTAGGACACCTACACTTGAGATTTCAAAAAAATTTAAAGGAGTGATATAAGTATAGATTAACTTCTTTGGGCAAAGGAATACCATATGTCTTGTGGGCTTTAGCTTCTCTGACTTGATTTTAAAAATGATAATTTAAAAGTGGTGTGTGTGTGTGTGCGTGTCTGTGTGTGTGTGTGTGTGTGTGTGTGTGTGTGTGTGTGTGTGTGAATTTACCTAAAAATGTCTAGGAAGATTTCATTCCATCAGAAATTGACTATTTAATGATGATGGTGGAATTAATGCGGAACAAATATAATAGAGCAAGCAGGTACCAGCACCAGTTACCCTAGGAAGCAGAGTCAGCCGATACCCACATGATCCCTAGGAACTCTACACGTGATTTAGGACCATTGGAGCAGACAACATCTGCTCCAATCCAATCGTGTGCAGGAACTGAGACAGCAGTGGAGAAGCAGAGAACCAGCCTGACCAGGGACACAGGTCCCTTCCATTCGGCACCAGCACTGGGTCACCTAGGGCACAGAGTTAGTGGACAGCCCCAGGATCCCTAGAGGACACTTCACTCGATCTTAGAATCACTGGTGAGTGGAACACATCATCTGCTCCAATCCAATTATGACAGGCCTGTGACAGCAGGAACAAGGACACCAGATTACTTCCTTACCAGAAGCTCTGGTTCCTTCTGATCAGTTCTGGTTTACCTTGGTTTCAAACAGACTAAAGAGCTCCAAGGTCCTCAGAGGAGACACTACTTCCAGGCACTGTAAAAAGTCCAGGATCTTAGGATAACAGGATCCCAGGATAACAGGAACTGGGTCACACCAGTATTTCAGAGTCTCAGAGGAGCTTGACCACCAAGAACTCTGACACACCCAGAATCTCAGATTCACAGGAGTCCACAATCAAAGGATCACAGAGAAAGCCGAACTCTGAGGAGTCCTGAATCAACTGGGATTATAGGAAGGACAGGCCCCAATCAGATATATTTATGACTGCAAACACTTGAGATAATCAGGTGGCAGGAGGCAAGCATAAGAACAGAAGCAACAGAAACCAAGGTTGCTTGGCATCATCATAACCAAACTCTCCCAACATAGCAAGTCCCAGATACACCATCAAACCAGAAAAGCAGGACATGGATCTAAAGTTAGTTCTCATGATGATGGTGGAGTACTCTAAGAAGGAAATACATGAAAATACAGGTAAACAGCTAGAAGACTTTAAAGAGGAAATAAAAAAATCCCTTAGAGAGTTACAGGAAAACACTAACATATAGGGGATGGAATTGAATAAAATTATCCAGGATCTAAAAATGGAAGTAGAAACAATAAAGAAAACCCAAAGGGAGACAACTCTGGAGATAGAAACCCTAGGAAAGAAATCAGGAACC
>NC_034592.1:82896555-82921837 GCF_900095145.1 Mus pahari
CCACCCACAAGGGGCCCTCCCCACTTGATCACTAATTGAGAAAATGCCTTACAGCTGGATCTCATGGAGGCACTTCCCCAACTGAAGCTCTTTTCTCTGTGATAACCCCAGCTGCGTCAAGTTGACACAAAGCTATCCAGTATAGTACCCAAACTTATGGGACACAATGAAAGCATTCCTGAGAGGAAAACTCATAGCTGAGTGCCTCCAAAAAGAAACTAGAGAGAGCATACAGTAGCAGCTTGAAAGCACACCTAAAAGCTCTAGAACAAAAAGAAGCAAATTCACCCAAGAGGAGTAGATGGCAAGAAATAAACAAACCCAGGGGTAAAATCAACCATGTGGCAACAAAAAGAACTATTCAAAGAATCAACCAAAAAAGGAGCTGGTTCTTTGAGAAAATCAACAAGATAGATAAACCCTTAGCCAGACTCACTAGAGGGCATAGGGACAGCATCCTAATTAACAAAATCAGAAAGGAAAAGGGAGACATAACAACAGATCCTGAGGAAATCCAAAACACTTTCAGATCCTTCTACAAAAGGCTGTACTCAACAAAACTGGAAAACTTGGATGAAATGGACAGATTTCTAGACAGATACCAGGTACCAAAGTTAAATCAGATTCAGATTAATGACCCAAACTGTCCTATATACCCTAAAGAAATAGAAGCAGTCATCAATAATCTCCCAACCAAAAAAAAAAGCCCAGGACCAAATGGGTTTAGTGCAGAGTTCTATCAGACCATCTAAGAACATCTAATTCCTGTACTTTTCAAACTATTCCACAAAATAGAAACAGAAAGTACTCTACCCCACTCATTCTAGGAAGTCACAATTACTCTGATACCTCAACCAAGTAAAGACCCAACAAAGATAGAGAACTTCAGACAAATTTCCCTTATGGATATGGATGCAAAAATACTCAATGAAATTCTCACAAACAGAATCCAAGTGCACACCAAAACAACCATCCATCATGACCAAGAAGGCTTCATTCTAGGGATGCAGGGATGGTTTAATAAATGGAAATTTATCATTGTAATCCCCTATATAAACAAACTCAAAGACAAAAACCACTTGATCGTCTTGTTAGATGCTGAGAAANCATTTGACAAAATCCAATACCCCTTCATGATAAAAGACTTGGAAAGATCAGGAATTCAAGGCCCATACATAAACATAATGAAAGCAATCTATAGCAAACCAGTAGCCAACATCAAAGTAAATGGAGAGAAGCTGGAAGCAATCCCAATAAAATCAGGGACTAGACAAGGCTGTCCACTTTCTCCCTACCTATTCAATATAGTACTTGAAGTCCTAGCCAGAGCAATTAGACAATAAAAGGAGACCAAGGGGATACAAATTGGAAAGGAAGAAGTCAAAATATCACTATTTGCAGATGATATGATAGTATATGTAAGTGATCTTAAAAATTCCACCAGAGAACTCCTAAACCTGATAAACAGCTTCAGTGCAATAGTTGGATATAAAATTTACTCAAACAAATCAGTGTTGTTTCTTTACTGAAAGGATAAACTGGCTGAGCAAGAAATTAGGGAAACAACACCCTTCACAATAGTCACAAATAATATAAAATACCTTGGTGTAACTCTAACTAAGGAAGTGAAAAATCTGTATAATGAGAACTTCAAGTCTCTGAAGAAAGAATTCAAAGAAGATCTCAGAAAATGGAAAGATCTCTCATGCTAATGAATTAGCAGGATTAATATAGTGAAAATAGCTATGCAGCAGAAAGTAATCTACAGATTCAATGCAATATCTATCAAAATTCCAACTCAATTCTTCAACGAATTAGAAAGTGCAATTTGAAAATTCATCTGGAATAACAAAACACCTAGAATAGCAAAAACTCTACTCAATGATAAAAGAATATCTAGGGGAATCACCATGCCTGTCCTAAAGCTGTACTACAGAACAACTGTGATAAAAACTGCATAGCACTGGTATAGCTACAGACTGGTAGACCAATGGAATAGAATTGAAGACCCAGAAGCGAACCCACACATTTGGTCTTTGATAATGGAGCTAAAGTCATCCAGTGGAAAAAAGACAGCATTTTCACCAAATTTGCTGGCACAGTGTCAGTTATCATGTAGAAGAATGAGAATTGATCCATTCCTATCTCTTTGTACTAAAGTGAAGTCTAAGTGGATCAAGGAACTCCACATAAAACCAGATACACTGAAATTTATAGAGAAGAAACTGGTGAAAAGCCTCAAAATATGGGCACAGGGGAAGTATTCCTGAATAAAATAGCAATGGCTTGTGCTGTAAGATCGAGAATTGACACATGGAACCTCATAAAATTGCAAAGTGTCTGTAAGGCAAAAGACAATGACAATAAGACAAAAAGGCCACTAACAGATTGGGAAAAGATCTTTACCAATCCTAAATCAGATAGGGACTAATATCCAATGTATATAAAGAACTCAAGAAGATGGACTCCAGAAAACCAAATAGCCCATTAAAAATGGGGCACAGAGATAACAAAGAATTCTCAACTGAGGAATGTCGAATGGCTGAGAAGCACCTTAAAAAATATTCATCCTCCTTAATAATCAGGGAAATTCAAATCAAAACAACCCCGAGATTCCACCTCACCCCAGTCAAAATTATTAAGATCAAATATTCATGTGACATCAGATGCCAACAATGACATGGAGAAAGAGGAACACTCGTCCATTGTTGGTGGGATTGCAAGCTTGTACAACCACTCTGGAAATCTGTTTGGCAGTTCCTCAGAAAATTGGACATAGTACTACCGGAGGATCCAGCAATACCTCTCCTGGGCATATATCCAGAAGATGTTCCAACTGGTAATAAGAACACATACTCCACTAAGTTTATAGTCACCTTATTTATAATAGACAGAAGCTGGAAAGAACCCAGATGTCCCTCAACAGAGGAATGGATTCAGAAAATGTCGTATATTTACACAATGGAGTACTACTCAGCTATTAAAAACAATGAATTTATGAAATTCCTAGGCAAATGGATGGATCTGGACAGTATTATCCTGAGTGAGGTAACCCAATCACAAAAGAACTCCCATGATATGCACTCACTGATATTGGATATTAACCCAGAAACTTAGAATACCCAAGATACAATTTGCAAAGCACATGAAACTCAAGAATGAAGATCAAAGTATGGACACTTTGCCCCTTCTTAAAATTGGGAACAAAACACCTATGGAAGGAGTTACAGAGATGAAGCTTGGAGCTGAGATGAAAGGATGGACCATCCAGAAACTGCCCCACCATGGGATCCATCCCATAATTAGCCACCAAACGCAGACACTATTGCATATGCCAGCAAGATTTTTCGGAAAGGACCCTGATATATCTGTCTCTTGTGAGGCTATGCCAATGCTTGGCAAACACAGAAGTGGATGCTTACAGTCAGCTATTGAATGGAACTCAGGGCCCCCAATGGAGAAGCTAGAGAAATTACCCAAGGAGCTGAAGGGGTCTGCAAACCTATAGGTGGAACAACAATATGAATTAACCAGTACCCCAGAGCTCGTGTCTCTAGCTGCATATGTAGCAGAAGATGGCCTAGTTAGCCATCATTGTGAAGAGAGGTTCCTTGGTCTTGCAAACTTTATATGCCCCAGTACAGGGGAACACCACAGGCAAGAAGTGTGAGTTGGTGGCTAGGGGAGTGGGGGAGTAGGCTGGGGAGGGTATAGGGGACTTTCAGGATTGCATTTGAAATGTAACTAAAGTAAATAACTAATAAAAAATTGGGAAAATTAAGAAAAAAAAAAAAAGAAAGAACGAAAGACAGCTCTTAGCATGCTATGAAGCCTTAGAGAAAACTGAATGTTTTACTATAGGCAACCTGAACCTCTGGAGTTGGGTGTTATTGAACTCACAAAGTCATGAACTAAAGTATGCACAGAAGCAATCCATTACCAAATACATGTAATATATATTTGTTCAGATCTGAGCAGGTACAGAAGGCACAAGCAAGTAGCATGAATAATTTGCCCAAATCAATGCCTGTAGTTTCTAGGAAAAAAAAGAGAGAGAAAAAAAAGAAAAGAAAAAAGAAAAAAAAAGAAAGCAAGCATAAAAAACGTATAAACTTCCATAGTATTGAATTATTTCAAAGTGCTACATACCTTGGTGTATTTTTATATGTAAATTATGATTACAAATAAAACTTAAAGGCATTATGTAATTCCCTAACTAAAGATGAAAAGAAACAATAACATGCATATATTGAAACATAGCACCATCGCAACAATCTCTGTATGCCGAGCCTCCTAAACACTTTAAATTCTATTTGAAACACATCAAGAGATTATGATGTTTTAAAAGTACAAATGTGGATATCCTTCTCACAAGTTTGAGAGAAATGATCAAATATTCTCATGTTATAGGTGTAGTTGGTGTCTTTGCAGAACACTAATTTTTTTGTGAAGTCACTCTTCTTGTAGGAGAGAAATGCCACTTGCAGAATGTTTTGAGGCTTACGTCTGTTCAGGTTTGAGGAAAGAAGTTTTTGTGAAGTGTCTTGAGACTCAAATGCACAATTGCAAATCATAAGCATTGTCCAACACCTAATAAGCACTTCCTTCCACTGGCTGAAGCAGAGGATTGAACTTCCTGAGAAGAGTATCCACTTGACAGAAGCAACCCTCTTTGCCAGGGAAATATTTAACAGCTGCTGTCTCAAATGAATTCAAAAGCATTCATTCTCTAAAATACATTGTCTGAATGAGGCAATAGCAATCAAGTACTTGTTGCTAGTGAGTCTCAATGGCCAGCCACCACAGATCTCCTTTGAAAATTCAATAGAATGCATGCCATCTCAGGAAGCAGAGGATATAGGAGGGAAGGGAGAAACCCTTAGTATTGAAGTCAGCTTATCTTGCTGTTGCTTTCTGGTATTTACTGAGGTCTAATTATGAATTTCACACTGTTTGTGTACTTAGCAGGTATAAATTTTGTTTGTTTGTTTCATATCATTTTTCCCTCTGGTCCCTACATGGCACAAAAGAATTATAAGGCTTAGTGATTAATCTGCAGCCCTGTGCTTAGTTTTCATGGAAAGATTAACACTTCAATTAAAGTATCTCTTTAAGCATTGCCTCCAAGGTCCAGCTCTCACTTATTCAATGGTAAGATATTCCACCATTAATATTTTTTTTCAGTTTCTAGATCTTCTGAAGCACTTTCTGATCCAAGAACATGCTATGTATATTTTTCTCATTGAATGTTTAAGCTTTCTATTCTTCCTGTCTACAATGAATGTCCCTTGGAACTCTACATACTTAACTATGTCTTATTTTCTTAAACAATGCTCATAAACCCCATTTTTATATTTCTGACAATTCTTCAGTACAGAATTTTCGTTTTCTACAGCTCTCCAGACCATTTCCTGAATATGACTGATTTGGTTTTAGTTTTTATTCTGCTTCTTTCTTTATGTCTACTCTAATATTAAAACTGGAATTGCAGAATTCCATGTTCTTAATTAGTAAAACCTGCAGCATATGGTAGAATGTCAGAAATTTGGGGAATAAAAATACAAAACAAAATGTGTTGACTAACTGTTATATAAGTAAAATAAATATATTTCATAGAAAATATTAAATGAGTAAAGGAAGAAATTGAATAGTAAGCAAACAGGAACACCAAAATGAGGGTTATGTGATGGTTATCTCATACTATCAATCTGACACAACCTGGAATCATCTGGAAGAGAGTTTCAATGAGAAATTTTCTTCATTGTGTTGGCCTTTTGTACTGCGTATATTGAGTTAGTTTATGTGAGGACCTCGCCCATTCTGTGTAGCAGAATTCATTTGGGTTCCCGAATATTAGATAAGAATGGACAAAATGATTTGAGTAAAAGGCAAAAAATAACGGAACATGCATGCTTTCATGTCTTTCTTTTCTTCACCATGTATGTACTAGCTTTTTAAAGTTGTTAATATTTTATATTTCCTTTGATAAACTATAACGTGGAATTGTGAGCTCAAGACTCCTCCCTTTTGTTCCTTTATGAGAGGACATTTAATCACATTTTATCACGAAGACCGAAATAAAATTAAGATAGTATTTGATAAGAAGTAGAGTTGAAATACTATTAGGTTTCAGTACTTTCATTTAGGATACCAATTTGAGGACTGAGAGACACTAAATCTTTCTGGGTTAATGGATATCAGAGTTATAAACCTCGGGATAAAATAATTAAGGTAGAAGCCATGCGTTCTGTTCCACAGTGTCTGTTTCAGAATCTGCTTGTGAATCGGGACCTTTGAAAACAGTTACTGAATATGTTTCTGTATTTTGGATTGGTTTCGTTTTTTATGTTTTCATTGAGGTGTAGTTTACATAACATTCCTTGTCTTATTATGCGATTGAGTAGCCTGTGTACTATTTTCAATGGTCTTATGTATTCTTATTTGTCTAACTGAAAAACATTTGTCCACAAAATATAAACCTGTATATATAATCAGACACTACATCCTCCTTTTTTATGCATCCACAGTTCTGATTCCTTTCTTTCTGGACTTGCTCGGGATGAATGTTTGGCTCTAGCAAAATGTGTATCTACTCTCCTGTGATGGTAAAGTAGGGCCTTTGGGAAGTTATCAGCATGTGAGGGAAGAGCTCCTAAGATAGAATTCACTGTCCTTATGATGCACTCAAGAAAACTAATTTGCTCTTTCTATGGTATGAAAATACTACAAAAGGTACCATTGATAAAACTATAAATGGACCCAGTTCAGAAAACACATCATCAAACTGTTTAGTTTTTAACTTCTCATATTAGAGACATTTTATAATACATTTTTTGTTTATGTGTTAATATTTTGTTTTGTAGCTGCCCTAATAAAGACTATAGTGAATACTTCATACCTTCCAATTATATTGTATATGGTTTCATTCTCTAAACATAAGAATGGAGGTTCAGTCATACCATGTTTACATTACTTTTTTATGCATTTAGATTAATTTCATATTTTTATATTGTAAAACAGTTATAAACTAGTGTATACTTTTAAAGAGATGAAACTCACAGAATTCAGAACAAATGTTTATACCTTATCTGGGTTAAGAATATGTTTCAACTAATATATATTCAACTACTATATATATATATATATATATATATATATATATATATATATACACACACACACACAATATATATATACACACACACACACATATATATATACATATATGTGTGTGTGTGTGAGTGTGTGTGTGTGTGTGGGGTTGTGTCACATACTGAGAGAAAGAGAGAGAGAGAGAGAGAGAGAGAGAGAGAGAGAGAGAGAGAGAGAGAGAGAGAGAATTTTAGTGTAAAAAATGAAATTGTTTCTATACCGGATGGTTTACTAATGAAGTTCTGTCTTGAAACTGAAAGAAACATAATGGGAGGTGATGGCCTTGGTCCTATGAAGGTTCAATGCCTGAGTACAGCAGAATGCCAGAGCAAAAAAGCAGGAGTTGGTATGTTGATGAGCAGGGGAGGGGATAGGGGGTTTCAGAGGGGAAACCAGGAAAGAGGATAACATTTGATATATAAATAAAGGAAATATCTAATAAAAATAAAAAAAAATTGTTTTTGCTATTCTGGATAATTTTTTCCATTCCAGATGGATTAGAGAATTGCTCTTTCCATGTCTTTGAAGAATTATGTTGAGACTTTGATGGGGATTGGGTTGAATCTATACATTACCTTTGGTAGGATGGCCATTTTTACTGTTAATTCTGCCAGTCCATGAACATGGGAGATATCTCCATTTTCTAAGATTTTCCATTTCTTTCTTGAGAGACTTGAAGTTATTGTCATACAGATCTTTCACTCGTGTGGTTAGAGTTACCCCAAGATATTTTATATTATTTGTAGATATTGGGAAGGGAGTTGTTTCCCTCATTTCTCTCTCAGCCTGTTTAGCATTTGTTTAAAGACTGCTACTGATTTATTTGAGTCATTTTTATATCCAGCTTCTTTGCTGAAGTGGTTTATCAGCTGTAGAAGTTCTCTAGCAGAATTTATGTGGTGGTTTACATATACTGTCATTTCATCTGCAAATAGTGATACCTTGACTTCTTCCTTGCCAATTTGTATCCCCTTTATGTCTTTTTTTGGTGTTTTATTGTTCTAGTTAGCACTTTGAATGCTATATTGAATAGATAATGGGAGAGTGGGCAGCCTTTTCTTGTCCCTGATTTTAGCTTGGCTTGGGATTCATCTTGTTGATTCTCTCAAAGAACCAGCTCCTCATTTTGTTGATTCTTTTTATTGTTCTCTTTGTTTTCATTTGGTTGATTTCTGCCCTGTGTTTGACTATTTCCTGCCATCTACATCTGTTGGGTGAGTTTAGTGACTATTCCTGGTTGTCAACTTGACTATATCTGGAATGAACTACATTCCAGAATTGGAAGGTTCACCTGTGATCCTAATCTGGAGGCTGGGAGATAAAAGTTTCTGACCTGGATCTTGGTATGGAGATCTTGAGGCATTGTGGCTATGAATTCCAGAAGATTAAGACAGGGAGATCTTTGAGTTCAAGCTATTCTGAGATTAAATGTGTGGTGGTACACACCTTTAATCTGGGCTACCCCTTCTGCTGGAGACAATGGAACAACAGTATGATTGACCTTTGTGCTCACACACCTGCCCTCTGAGATGTCAAAGGGACAGAGCATGACACCTCTCTACCTTATAAGTAATCAGAGATGATGAAAAATAATTACATTATCAGCATGAACCATATGCCAAGGCCCAAAGCAAATCTTACCAATCATGATATTCAGGTCTCAGAGGCAATCTCCCAAGATATAGTGAAGAGTTGTTTTGGATGATTTCTAGAGCATTCTGGGTACCTCAGGGCAACTAGGTTAATATTGTCTTGAATTATCAAGTTGTCAGTTACAGAGGAAACCTGGAGTCACTGCTTGTAATGTATTTTATAGCAATTCTCTGGATTTGTGTCATAGAAGTAGATACAGTTCATTGTGTAGGAAGTGTCTCAGTATTCACCTGATCAGATTGTGGCATGACCTAGGATCATCGTTAATTTTAAAAGCTTTAGAACAATCACGTTATGATATAAAGCTCTACATGGGGTTTATCCTCAACTATTTCTCCAACTCTCTGAGCAACAATTGATTGTCCTACAACTTAATTCGTGCTTTCTTTATCTTGTGTGTACTTTTGATCACACAGTGTAAAGGCTCTGTTCCTCTAGACTACTTTTACCTTAGTTGACAGTTGGGTGCTTTATTACTTCAGTCCTATTTCAACAGCCTCTAGTCAAATTCAACAGCTAGTTAGAATATGTACTCACTGATAAGTGGATATTAACCCAAAAACCTAGAATACCCAAGATACAATTTGCAAAACACATGAAACTCAAGAAGAACGAAGACCAAAGTGTGGACANTTCGCCCCTTCTTAGAATTGAGAACAAAACACCCATGGAAGGAGATACAGAGCCTAAGTTTGGAGCTGATACAAAAGGATGGGCCATCCACAGACTGCCACACCCAGGGATCCATCCCATAATTAGCTATCAAACGTAGACTCTATTGCATATGCCAGCAAGATTTTGCTGAAAGGACCCTGATATAGCTGTCTCTTTTGAGGCTATGCCAGTGCCTGGCAAACACAGAAGTGGATGCTCACAGTCAGCTATTGGATGGAACACAGGGCCCCCAATGAAGGAGCTAGAGAAGGGACCCAAGGAGCTGAAGGGGGCTGCAACCCTATAGGTGGAACAACAATATGAACTAACTAATAATCCAAGAGCTCTTGTCTCTAGCTGCATATATAGCAGAAGATAGCCTAGTTGGACATCATTGGGAAGAGAGGCCCCTAGGTCTTGCTAACTTTTTATGCCCCAGTACAGGGGAACACCAGGGCCAAGAATGGGGAGTGGGTGTATAAGGAAGCGGGGGGGGGGATAGGAGACTTTTGGGATAGCATTTGAAATGTAAATGAAGAAGATACCTAATAAAATTGGGAAAAAGTGCAATAAATCACAATTTTTTAACTAAAGAGCAGTTTAAATTAAAAAAAAATGAGAAAAAGAGAAAAAGCTTCTTAGGAACATCTATGTGGAGCAGATACAGAGAAAAGGACTGTCATATATGGACTTATCAGTCTACAGATGTGTTGAAGCATTCTTGATGATTCGCACAAATTGTGAAGCTGTGAACTGTAGTATATTAAACTGAGGCTTACCAGTTCATAGAAGTACATGAGAATAAATGTAGAGGACACAAAAATTTGACAGTGTTAAAAGCTTTCTGAGTAGAGGAAGGCTACTGATTTGTTTGAATTAATTTTATATCCAGCCACTTTGATGAAGTTGTTTGTCAGCTATAGAAGTTCTCTCATGTATTTTCTTGAGTCACTTATGTATATTATATCATCCATAAATAGTGATATTTTCACTTCTTCCTATACAATCTGTATCCCTTTGATCTCCTTTTGTTCCATAATTACTCAGGCTAAAATTTCAAGTGCTATATTGAATAGATAGAGTGACAGTGGGGAGCCTTGTCTTGTCCCTGATTTTAGTGGAATTGCTTCAAGTTTCTCACCTAAAAGTTAAACTAAAAAAGTTGGCTATTATTTTGCTGAATATTGTTTTTACTATGTTTAGGAATGGATCATGAATTTCTGATCTCTCAAATACTTTTAAAATGTAGTGCTGTTATATTGTGTCAAATAATTTTTCAGCATCTAATGAGATTATCATGGGTTTCATTTCCCTTAGAGTTTCTTTATATAGTGAATTTCGTTGATGGATTTCCATATATTGAAGCATCCCTGGAACCCTGGGATGAAGCCTACTTGATCATGGTGAATGATTTTTGGTGTATTCTTGGATTTGTTTTTCAAAAATTGTATTGAGTATCATTGCATCAATATTCATGAGTGAAATTAGTCTAAAGTTCTCTTTCTTTGTTGGTCTTTGTGTGGTTTAGGTAAAGATTCCCATGCTAATAATTTGGGAGTTTTAACATAGTAAAAATGGCCATCTTGCCAAAAGCAATCTCCAGATTCACTGCATTCTCCATCAAAATCCTAACTCAATTCTTCTCAGAGATAGAAAACAATTCTCAAATTCATCCTGAATAACAAAAACCCAGGATAATGAAAACTATTCTTAACAATAAAAGAGCTTCTGGGGAATCACAATCCATGACCACAAGATATACTGTAGAGCAATAGTGATAAAAACTGCATGGTAATAGTAGAGAGACAGACACATTGATCAATGGAGTAGAATTGAAAACCCAGAAATGAACCCATACAGCTATGATCACTTGATTTTTCACAAAGGAGCTAAAACCACCCAGTAGAAAAAAATATGGCATTTTCAACAAATGGTGCTGGTTCAACTAACAGTCATCCTGTAGAAGAATGCAAATTGATCCGTTCTTAATTCTTTGTACAAAGCTCAAGTCCAAGTGAATCAAGAACCTCTGCATAAAACCAGATATGCTGAATCTAATAGAAAAGAAAGTAGAAAAGAACCTTAAACATGTAGGCACAGGAGAAAATCTCCTGAACAGAACACCAATGGCTCATGCTCTAAGATCAACAATCAACAAATGGGACCTCATAAAATTTAAAAGATTCTGTAAAAAAAGGACATTGTCAATAGGGCAAAATGGCAACCCACAGATTAGGAAAAGATCTTTACCAATGCTACATCTGATAGAGAGCTAATATCCAAATTATACAACGAACTCAAGAAGATAGATACTAAAGAACCAAGGAATCCAAATAAAAATGGAGTACATAGCTAAACAAAGAATTCACAACTGAGGAATATCAAATGCTTGAGAAACACTTAAGGAAATATTCAAGATCCTTAGTCATGAGGGAAATGCAAATCACAACCCTGAGATTCCACTGTACAACAGTCAGAAATGGCTGAGGTCAAAAACTTAGGTGGCAGCAGATTCTGGCAAGGATGTGGAGAAAGAGGAACACTCCTCTGTTGCTGGTAAGATGGCATGTTGGTATAACCATTCTGGAAATCAGTTTAGTGGTTCCTCAGAAAATTGGAAATAGTTCTACATTAGGATCCAGCTATGTGGGTTACCCTTTTGACCCGGGTATAAACTGGGTCCTCATAATATATAACAAAAGATACTCCAACATATAACAAGGACAAATTATCCACTATGTTATTAAATAATAGCCAGAAGCTGGAAATAACTTAGGTGTTCTACAACAAAGGAATGAATACAGAAAAATGGTACATTTACACAATGGAGTATTACTCAGCTATTAACAACAATGACTTCATAAAATTCACAGGCAAATATATGAAACTAGAATATATCATACCAACTGTGGTAACCCAGTCACAATAGAATACACATAGTACATCCTCACTGATAAGTGATTTTTCTGGCCAAAGCCAGAAAATCTAGGGATACCACATGATACAACTCATAGACCAAAGACCAGTGAGTTTTGCAGGATCCAAAAGGGATGACATTAGCCAAAATACCAAAGAATGAGGAGATAGAACATATAGAGACCATATCCAGTGGATAGGCACAGCCTCTGATTGAGGGATGGGGCCACCCACCCATCTCAAAAATATTAATCCAGAATTGCTCCTGTCAAAAGGAAATTCAGGCATAAAGAGTGGAGCAGACACTGAAGGAAAGGCCATCTAGAGACTGCCCCACCTCGGGATCATCCCATATATAGACACCAAACTCAGACACTATTGCTGATGTCAAGAAGTGCTTGCTAAAAGGAGCCTGCTACACCTGTCTCCTGAGAGGCTCCTGTGAATCAGGAGTGGGTGGTGGGAGGTTGGGTGAGGTCCTTCATAGAAGATGGGGGGAGAGGGAATGGGATAGAGGGTTTGTGAAGGGGAAACCTGAAAGGGGAATAAAATTTGAAATGTAAAGAACTAAAATAACCAAATATATATACTGATATCTCTTTTTGCTAGCTCATCTCATGCATACCAATGCCCAGTTTTTTATTTACATAGAAATTCAATTATTTATTCCAGGTTCCCTCTTGACCATCCCAGGAATCAACATTACATGACCTTAGCTTGTTGACTTTGAAGAAGAGACAACAAGTATATAAACACAGAAAGTAAGCTTGATGGGTGGTATCCAGCCCTGGAATTACCATTCTGCCCATTCCTGGACCTAAATTCCCTCTGTCTTAGGCTGACCTTGAACTCTGGAATCTGTATGCAATTGTAACTACCTGTCTTTTTATCTTTCTGCTTAGCTGGCTCTTCGTATAGCTGTCTTTGTTCCTTTAGATTTGTGAATCTCCTTATACAATTCATATTGTATCTTTTTTGAATAGTTGAGAAATTATATATATTTCTAATTCATGTTTTTAGAGTTTTATTCTACAACCTTAAGAATAGTTTCAAAGTTCCTAATGTTTTCGATAGACACACCTTTAATCCCAGCACTTGGGAGGCAGAGGCAGGCAGATTTCTGAGTTCAAGGCCAGCCTGGTCTACAAAGTGAGTTCCAGGACAGCCAGGGCTACACAAAGAAACCCTGTCTTGAAACACACACACACACACACACACACACACACACACACACACACACAACCTCAGCTCCTGGAATCACTCTGCTTCTAATAATCATGGAGTCTTTAACATTAAGAGGAATGACATTTCTTAATGCAACCTGAAAATATTTAAATTAATAAACAAACAAACCTTAGGGCCATGTGTGCTGACACTGTCTCAGGGACAGGAACCATGTCATTCCACCCCTAAAAAAGGAGTGCCAGACTTGGCAAGTGGTTGATTTCTATACCTGCTTTATGTACTTTATATCATGTATAACAAGAATAACATAAAATTACTAGGATGAAAGGTAATAATAAGAAAAATGTATTTATGAATCCATGATGTATAGAAATTTTAATTCCACAGTTATATTTAACTTTCTCACAATAATTTATAGATTTAATGATCTAGAAAATACTTGTATTAGGAATCCAGGAATACAATCAAATACTCTCAGGAAAGAAATTGCATATGTTCATTATCTAATTGTATATATGTATGTATTTTTGTGTGTTTGTGTGTATGTATATATGTGTTGTATTTGAGTAAGTATATTTCTTCTTGTTAGATTACAATATCAAAGCTCTTCTTTCTCAAAATCATTGTTATTCTTTTATCTATTTTTTTCAATATAGGACATTAAATTCTATTATATCTGTAAGAGAGTGAGAGACAGAGACAGAGAGACAGAGCAGAGACAGAAAGAGCCACAGAGAAACAGAGATGGTGCCACAGAGAGTTAGAGAGACAAAGAAAGAGTTAACTCTAGAAGGGTCACCATGTCCTTGCTTTTACCATACATTTTGGTGACACAGAACTTTACTTCCAATTGGAAATCAAAATGACCTATTCTTCAAATCCAGAAAGGAACTTCAATTGGCAAAATTTAATGATATTTTCATGCTCTAAAATAACAGGTGACTCTAGAGGCCAATGTAATATTACGGATAATAACATATCCATATTTATTGACAAAGACAGATTTCACTCTCTTAGAAAAGGAAAATGTGGTAAAAGGTAAAATGATTCTTGGAGAATACTATCTGGGTCCTTCTCACACTCAGTCACACAAAATTTACCTGTAAAGGGAATCATTACCCTATAATTTCACAAAAAGGAAAAACTAAGGCTAAGCATGTTTCATGCGTAGCACCATCTTGCAAAGCAAAACACTACTTTAATGTTAAATGTGTTCAATTAAAAAACATTTAAAAGTTAGCGTTATTATGGATGCAATGATCTCTCACTCATTTCTGGCGTAAAAATCAGATTCCCAATATACCACATGCTGAAGTCATGAGAAAATGATCTTCCATTGTGCAAAGCTTTTGCAGAAAAAACACACACACATTTTTCTAACTGAAACGTCTTGACTTTACAGATTAATTAGCAATGCTAGTATGTGTGTGTGAATTAACATATCTGTCATTTTTTTAAATGGCTTGAATATTAACATGCTCCCAAGATGTAAGACAAGTCTCTGTTGTATTGTTCTGACATTTCAGGTTGTGTATGACAGGCAAACTGACTTAATCTCTCAAGTTTTACATGGTCAAACATAAAAAAATTGGCTCGTTAAATGTTTGAATTGGCTAAAGGTGCTGACTTCTCTTTGGGATATATATTTACTTGTTTGCAAATTTTAGAACATATTAAATTGCACAGAATAAATATTATCTCTCCAGGTGAATTTGTATAAAAAATCTCCATGGACATGTTAGGCTTTAGAGGTCCCATAACCCATGAGCAAATTCATTTTAGATTTTCTCATTTCCTATTGGGAAATAAACGTGTTTTTGACAGAGAATGTTCTGAGGCTAATGTAGATACATTTCAGAGTCCAGAAGGAGAGAGAATATAATGACAAATTGGGGAAATTTCCTTGGGATAGTCTTAGCGTTACAGATAACCAAGATTGGTTTACCATAGATAATGAACTGAATCTAAACAAGTCTTCCCTATAATATGCAGAACCAAGATCAGTTCTTCTAGCTTGTCTCTTTGTTCTACATTTATCTTCTTAGCTCCCATAATTTGATAATCAACATCTATTGTTCTGGGGTACGATAAGCTTGGAATCTCAGTATGGAATTTGCTACTAATATGCTGTTGTTGGAAGATCTTAATAAGCTCTGTATTAATAGTTTTCTGCCCCCTATGTATTAGTTATTACTAGTACAATAAAGTCAGATAGTTAATAATGATTTAAGAGAATCTTTTCTCTTCATTAAGCATTTTAAGAAAATCAGAATAGAGAATGAAAAGGTTAGCAGATAACTTTTATCGTAGAATATTGTTATAATTGTTTTGCTTTATCACTAGTTATTTCTGTTTTCACTGTATTATAAATTAAAGTGGAACACTAGTATACACTTAGGAAATTTACAACATACTTAGATTTAACTGCTACTTGTGTGTTCAAGCATCAGCATCAGTACACACCACTTACATTTCAGGAGATCTGCACTATTGACTGTTGAAGTGACAGAGGCCAATAATTTATAGAATTTATTAGAGAATTTTTCATCATGGAAACGTTAGTATGGAACTTCCTGCAAATTGCAGCTTTTCAGAAATTGTTCTTGATATCATGAAAATCTCTCAGAGAGTGACAGTAACACTCTCTATCTTCTACATTTGAAATTATATTCGATCTATGAGGAAGTGTACCAGGTGAGGTTCCAATACCAATATCTTTTACATCCCTGTAGATTAAAACTTGTGTGAAAACTAGCCATGTTAAGCTTCATGTATTTACAAGTTATCTGACCAGGCTAAATTTGCCTAGTAAATATATAATTCTCCTAATATAAAATCCACTTATTTGATGTCAACTTGAAGACAATGTCATATCTCCCCATTCTAATGTGGAAATTGCCAACCAATTGTTTTCAGGAGAAGACCTACATATCTATATATCTATAATAAAGTCTATAATGATTGCACAGTGGAAAGCTGCATGTTTTTCCTTTGATTTCTGTAGGATTTGTACAGTCTCCATTGTCTTAACAATACTTCAACATGATAATCATTATACAATTCCAGAACTCAGTTGTTTGAAATAGATTTCAACAGGTTAACATCAAGATTTTAGCTCAAGGATGTTAGCAAAGATTCTTTCTGGAGACTTTTCTTTCACATGTTTCATTCTATTGTGTCATTATCTGCCCCTTTATTCTAGATTGAAAGGCCCTTTAAATCATCTTTATTTGTTTGTTTTTTTGTTTGTTTGTTTTTTTAAATTGTTGTTTTCTTTTTTCAATTTTTATTAGATATTTTCTTCATTTACATTTCAAATGCTATCCTGAAAGTCCCCTCCCCGCCTCGATCCCCTACCCACCCACTCCCACTTCTTGGCCCTGGTGTTCCCCTGTACAAGGGCATATAAAGTTTGCAAGACCAAGGGGCCTCTCTTACTAATGATGGCTAACTAAGCCATCTTCTGCTACGTATGCAGCTAGAGACACGAGCTCTGGGGGTACTGGTTAGTTCATATTGTTGTTCCACCTATAGGGTTGCAGACCCCTGCAGCTCCTTGGGTACTTTCTCTAGCTCCTTCAATGGGGACCCTGTGTTCCATCTAATAGATGACTATCAGAATCCACTTCTGTATTTGCTAGGCACTGGCCTAGTCTCATCTTATACTCATGAAAACTTTCATCATATGGAGCTCTGTGTTAAACTCAGATGATTAACAACGTTATTACTATTTGGTACTTTTTATTTGCTATGTCATGAAATATATTTTATAATACAAATATTGGTAACTTGATATTTTCTGAAAACATTATTTTTCAACACTGAATTAAATGTCTCCATCAACATAATATTTTTGAAAATATAGTCAACCAATATCATTTTTGGAAATGAAAAAATCTCAATGTGAAAATCTACTCCTTATATAATTGGTGCTGGAAGACAGTAAGGACTTAAGATACTTAATTATTATAATATTAAATTCTAGTAAATATTAAGGAGCTATGAAATAAGTAAACAGAAAAAGGCTATGACAGATAATGATCAATCACAGAATCACAAAGAAAAATGAAAATTTTGATCATTAGATATGGATAGAAAGATAAACACATAAACATGAATTAGATGATATGGTTGAGAATAATCCAAAAACAATACAAAATTGTAAGAATATAGGATTGAAAATATTTTTAAAACTTAGACATCTGATGGTCACTTCCAGAACATATTGTATTATTAAAAGGAGATTAAAAAAGAAAAACTTATTTTATAGAAAAAAATTGAGTTGAAGAGATTTCCTCTGTTTACTTCAACATTTTTCCTTTCCTCTATTTACTCTCCATTTTATATCCTAGCATATTTTAATACATTTTCCTCAGATCAAATTAAAATATAATTCAAAAAATCCAATAACTGTATATACTTTCTGCAATTATCTTTAGTTCTTCTCAGGAGTATGTATGATACATACATAGGTTCGGTATTAGTCAGTTTACTTGATTAATTACCTGATGGTTAATTGTTGCTATATTTGTATACGAAGAGAACTAAAATCCTTTTTGTGTTTCTCTCTGCCACAAAATTTATGATACAATAGTAAGAATTCTATCTCAAAACCACCAGTTAAGTCTTCATTTAGTTATTATGAATTCCATAATATATTTTCCTTAGCGTTAATAGAGTATGTATTTTATAATTAAAGTAAGCCTGGAAATTTCCAAAAGGAGACATTTACTAGATAACATTTAGTGCAAAACCTGAAAAAATTATAAATCTGAAAAGCCATTAGAGTAATTTCTTAAATTTATACAGCACTACTTGCTGCCTTGAAGTTCTATTAAGATAACCATTCATTAATGCATATAAGTAGAAGGTGTATAAACACGGGTTGTTGTAAATTTCATTAAATGCTGCTTGCAGTTTCCAGGCACAAGTTATGAGTAGGTGGAAAGCTAGAAAATGATATCATAAAATCTGCCTTCACTTCCTAGACATGTAATACCCAACACTTTGACACCAACAAATAAAGTTGTCTTCTATAGAGTACATGCTGGAGAACTGGACAATGAGGCATATATATATATATATATATATATATATATATATATATATATATATATATAGTTTTAAATGCGTTTATAACTTTATGTTAGATCATAATTAGAGTTATTCTTAGTCTCTTGTGGATTCAAAGCTATAGTTTGGATATGTTTACATATTGTAAAATTGTGGGCTTTTCTTTTTGGCTATTATTTGTGTAAATTATTCGTTAAACTATAGAAAAGTATTGAAAAATTACCACTATTTATGCTGTGTGATTTTTTTCTTAATTGTTTAACTAAACTTCATTTAAAGGATTTAAAAAGACACTAGTTCATGATGGGACATTTCCAGTCAGATGTTTTCATAATGTTCTAGCAGTGGGTGTCAAATATTACTTGTTTTAAAAGTTTTCAGCATACATTTACTTAGAGTCTAGACATATCAATTTCTCCTTATTAGAGAAATATGTTATCCTAGTTTAGGGCTGAAATTATGAGTTGTTTATTTTTTAAGATTCTTTTTTGATCCAGCCTTGTTCAATTAATTTTTTCTTTCTTTCCTTCTTTCTTTCTTTCTTTCTTTCTTTCTTTCTTTCTTTCTTTCTTGCTTGCTTGCTTGCTTGATTGATTGATTGCTTTTTTGTCTTTTTCTTGTCCACCAATTCTTAAGTACTATTTACTACTCAATTATCTCCACAGTTAAAATTAATCTTCAGCCTTAATCATCCATTCAAGTTATACCTTACCACCACCTTGATTTATCCAGGTACATACTAAGACTTTACCAAGGCAAAATTTTAGCTACGTTTTCTTACTAGCACATTTTAACCAAGTTGTAGGAATGCATATTTGGGACAGTGTATGTTCTTCCATACTCAAATGTTAAAATGTGCACAAAAATAAAATAATACCTTTCTTTTACACCTCCAAAAATCATTTTAGAATGTATAAAATTCAATATATTAACGTAAGTCACAAAACACTTATAAGAATGTGTAAGAGTGGAGTTCTTTACTTAATTCATGCAGTGACTTTTTGACTTCAAAACTGTTACACAGGAGAGCAAAATAGAAATGATAAGGAATGCTACCACTAAAACTGTTTCTGTACAGCAAATGGGCCAATCAGCATATTGGAAAGGTTAATGCAATCTTAAATCTCTTCATACTGATGCATTCAAATTTCAGATATGTAAAACTGTAAATAGTATGCCTCTTAGATTTTAAGAAAACAATTCCTGATTCTCCCAGGTGCAATGTTCTCTGTGATGAGGCATCTGTGAATTATCTAGGAGCCTCAAAGTCTGTTCTAGCTTGGCTTCAATCAGATATTTATTCAAATCCACAGAGGCTACAGTGTAAGATGTGACCATCTTAGATGAATTTCTGACTGTGAAAATCTCCTAATAACTTCAAAGAAAACCTTGACTTCTTGGGTTTTCAGTTTTTCAGATTTTGCAATCATGGTATAGTTTCTTTGCTAAATCAATGTCATGGACAAGAAACAATATTGGTGTATTTTAACTACTAAAAATTTATTAAAAATTAAGAACTAAGAGAGATTGGAAAGAAGACAAATGATAGCATGCCATTTACTTAAATGATTTTCTCATGTAAAATATTCTTTTCCATGAAGGAGCCCAGAAGATCATGAGTGAAGCCCAGATAAAATATTCTCTCATTACTGTTGCAATAAATCTACAACCCAAATACACACGGCAATGAAATCATAACTCAATTAATATTAATACAAGCTCTGTTCTAGATTGGGCAGATCTACCACTACACTACCATCTTCATCATCTATGAGACCCCTTATAACTTATGGTTTCTCCTGGCCATGTGCTTTTGCTCCATTTTCCTTCCAATTCCTCTACCATCATCCTCTCTCCCACTCCTCCATCTTCTCTCCCTTTCAGCTCCACCTTCCCTTTTTCTGTCCAATCACTAGTTCTAGGGTTTATCTTCCAAATTAGCAATATCCTGTTCCCTTACCCACTGAGACAGTCTACATATCCTTCACTAAATTGTTAACTGACACATAATAATAGGTACCACAGCTGTTTAAATGATATGCAAGAGAACTAAAAGATTTCTATCATTAGGTGATTTTATACAAGTATTTAACACTTTTTGTCCTATTTTTTTTTAAAAAAAAAAATCTATATTTTTTTGTGATGCACATGAACGGGTCATCAAAATTTAAAATCTCATTCTTTGATTAACATTTTTACACCCTTAGTATGGTATGTGAGCCACACCTCCTATTACATCCAAGCTGAAGAATCAGTAAGGTTTACTCAATGTGAATGACAGGCATACTACAAAGAAAATGATTTTCCTACAAAGCACACATAATCACAATATTTAAATTTTATTAAAAGGCATAAATTATGAATTTCTAAAGGATTAAAATAAATGCAGAAAAAGACTAAAATCATTTGTTTATAAGTTTGAGCTTTAAAATGTATGCTCATTACATTTTTGAACCCTTTATAGAGATTGTTCACTGACATTATGATAGAATCTGTCTTAATCTGTATTCGGGAGAATGAGCGCTCATGTCCATCTCGGGTCTCTATCATATCTTCCAGAGGAAGAATGGATCAGACAATTGAGGAAACACAGTATACATTGTATACTTAACAAAAGTGTCAGGTCTTTTGCTTTGTCACTGTATGTTTACCAGGTTTCTTTTCAATAATGTTATATCAGAACATAAAAGATTAAAGAAAATAGAAAATATTGCTTGAAAGTTATATTTCTCTAGCAGAAGTGACTTTCTTTAATTGATTGTAGATATTTTCTTCCTATGGAGGTATTCAACAAGAATTTTGGATTTAATGGCAAATGAATGATATACAAACAAATAATCTATTTAGGGAACACAAAGTGTGTGTGTGTGTGTGTGTGTGTGTGTGTGTGTGTGTGTGTGTGTGTCTTGTCTAGAGAGAATTAGTAACTGACCCAATGAAATTACTCAGCAGCAAATTATGCCACTGGATTTGAAACCTTTCTTAGGAAGTAAATGGCCCACAGAAAATAGAGAGAAAGCAAGCAGCCAAGGAATAAAAATCAATAAAACACAATAATTTGATTATTTGGGGATGAAGTAGAAAGTGCATACATGTGTGAGGATGGTAGTATTTAGTAAAAACTACCATTTAGTGAAAAAGAAAAATCAAACGCACTATTACTTGCTCCCAAACAGCAAAGGGACATTAATGAGTAAATTGAATAGAAACCATAGATGATATATCTATGCTTTCTTGTAACAATGGAAAAGTTAAACAGGTCATTGCCCATTTCTAGAAGAGCAGGAATACACAACTTCTGTCTTGTTCCTGTATTGTTTTTCTTTTGTGACCTATTTTCTGTGTTCTTTCTGTTGTATATTTTCTTCATTTGATATTTAAATTTTGATAAACACTGGGACTCAATAATAATCACTTTTCTCTATGTAATTTACTATGACAGTCCTATTTTTTAACATAACATACTTTTGTTATTGACTCTTAAATCTGTATCAACATTCCTGAGATCTCAATGTAATATTTAATATCTCCTTGAAATATAATGCTATAAATAGGGTTTGCCATCTTTCTAACACCCTATCCTTCACTAAAGGAAAATATTTAAAGCAAAGAAGGAAAGACCTATCAGGATAATAGTGGACATATATAATTAAGGGTAAAGAAAGATCAGGGCTTTCCTTCCACTGTGCTAAGTTGCTCCCTGAAATACAAAGGGATGGCCAAAAATTGTATATGACAGTCATATTCTTCCACATACAGACTTTCCATCTACCCAGGTATCTACTCTTTCTACTGATATACTGCAAACCCTGATGGAAATACTCCAACTTTTAAACACCTTCCTCAAGCAATTTCTCCTGCTACTATGGTATGGCCATCTCAACCTCTCCACTCAGCAGTTTTGTCTTTACTAGTAAATTTCACACAAAAATAACATTGCGAATTTTACAGAATAAAGTCAGGTTGATAAGAACCAAACTCAGTGGATAGATTTGAGCAGAGATAACATGGGAGGACATGCACAAAATATTATCTGAAAGCCTATATAGTAATGGTAGCCTGCACAAACAATGCCAGTCTCTACCACATGCATGTGTGCTGTGAAATTTAGAGAGCTATGTTGTAGAAATCAATACCTTTTCACAGCCTGAATCATAGAAAGCCCTGTCTGTGGAAATTCTGATCTTTTACTTTTTAGAGACAAGACTAAAACATGCTAGGACATAAATTCATGGAGAGGAGATGTGGGACAATATGACAAGGAGTTCTGGTAAAATGTTATATCTATTTAGAGAAAGCCTGCTCATCTGAGAAAGAATATTAACTTTGTGTCCAAACGGATGAGATCATCAGTTCTTTTTGCACTATGGAGACTGACACAAATGGTAATCTTGGAGAAGTGGAACAATATTGTTCTGGTCAGTTTTTGTCATCTTAAAACAAGGTAGAATCACTTGGGAGAAGAAAATCATAACTGATAAATTTCCTCCATCTGTATTGCCTCTGAGCATGGCTAATGATTGTTGTAGAAGGGCCCATTAAACTGTGGTTGATGGCATTACTGGTCCTGTGACCTGGCATCTACAGTAAGGCCATCTAAGTCCATGGAGAGCAATTCAGTAAGCTATATTTATCCATGCTTCCTGATTCATCCCCTGAGAAAGTGGCTGGTATGACTTCCTTCAATGATGGACTATGATTAGGATATGTAAGTTAAATATATAAGCCAAGTTGTTATTTCTTTTGTTTTATCATGATGTTTCAAGGAGCAAAAGAAATTGAACTAAGTAATCTTCCAAGGGCATGTGTTTAGGGAGGAGAAAACTTTTGATTATTTATTTTATATTACTACCTTTGTTCTTTTGAATTTCTATTTTTTTAATTTTTAATTTGTTTATAAATTTGTAAGTACTCTATTTTATCTGGTATCTGGAATGGACTGCCATGACTGTCTGTTATTGAATGGTAACACAAATGAAGTTTGAAATATGCAAGTTTTCTACTCAGAATGGGAGAACTGGAACTGCTAGTAAATTACTAGGAGGCATTGTTGTCATAACTTCCATAAGTAGAGGTAATAAATGACATTCTTAGTTAACATGAACCCCTAGGAGCACTCTAATGAAAGAAACTAAGCAAATGTACTGGGAAAAGATGGAAAAACAAAACTAGAAATAGTATGTAACACATGCTTAAATATAACAAAAAGTATAAACCCTCCAGGACTACAATTCACACTGGCTCATTTCTAACCTGCAAACTACAGACTAATTAGAAATTATGTCACTGTGGTAACAGAAATGAAAGATGAGAATTTAAAACTAGACACTATAAAAAGATCAAGAACCAGATATTGGAATAAACTAAGCATATGAATGACCTTAGAAAACCAATTCATAACTTACACAAGATAGACACCGTAACTCACTAGGTGAGAAATTTAAAACTGGCCTAACTACCCATCGCTAAATCTAAAACATTGGAGAAAAAAATTTTGAAAATAAAAAACAAACAAAAAAACCCCACAAAAACAAAACTAATCAAACAAGAAGACAAAACAACATCATCAAAAAACTCCTGAAAGCAACAATAGACAAAACTAATCAGAAAAGTGAATTTATGAAAGGAGAAAAAATGTTTCAAAAACATTCAGAAGTATATGATGAACAAAACCTAAAGAACATAATATATGCAATGCTCATTAGATGTGATAAAGAGTTAAAATTAAAATTCATGAGAGAAAAGAAGGTAAAGAGCCTAAGACACGTATAACCTCATTAATGAAGTTATTGTAAAAAAAATCCAAAACATATAGAAATAAATGAAGATCCAAAGACAAGAGGAAACAAAACCCCCCAAGTATACTCTGACAGAGAATAAACTTACTATACTATATCATAGTCAAGATGTCAAATATATAAAGCAAAAAAAGCAGTATTAAAAGCTTTAGAAGAGAAGAAGCCCCTTCTCATCTGTACCAGCACCGGGTCACCTAGGGCGCAGATTCGGCGGACACCCCTACAGTCCCTAGAGAACTGCTCAAGCGATCTTAGGATCACTGGTGAGTGGAACACAACTTCTGCTCTAATCCAATCCCGCACAGGTCCTGAGACAGCACTAGGGAAGCAGAGAACTGGCCTGACCAGGGGCACAAATCCCTTCCAGTCTGTACCAGCACCTGGTCACCTAGGGCGCTGAGTGTGTGGACAGCCCCACAGTCCATAGAGGACTGCCCATGCAATTTTAGGATCACTGGTGAGTGGAACACAACATCTGCTCCAATCCAATTACACATTAGACCTGAGACAGCACTAGGGCAGCAGAGAACCAGCCTGACCAGGGGCACAAGCCCCTTCAGGTCTGAGCAAGCACAAGGTCACCTAGGCTGCAGAGTGGGCCGACACCCCCCACTGTCCCTAGCAGACTGCCCAAGCTATCATAGGATCACTGATGAGTGGAACACAACAGCTGCTCCAATCCAATAGTGACAGGCCTGTGACAGCAGGAAGAAGGACACCAGAGCCTTTCCTGACCAGAGGCTCAGGTTCCTTCTAATCAGTTCAGGTTTACCTTAGTTTTGAACAGACCAGAAAACTCCATGGTCCTCAAAGGAGACACCACTTCCATGCACAGTAACACGCCCAGGATC
>NC_034592.1:82922342-82923457 GCF_900095145.1 Mus pahari
CCAAAAGGAGATGGAATTGAACAAAACCATCCAGGATCTAAAAATGGAAGTAGAAACTATAAAGAAAATCCAAAGGGAGACAATTCTGGAGATAGAAACCCTAGGAAAGAAATCAGGAATGATAGATGCAAGCATCAGCAACAGAATACAAGAGATGGAAGAGAGAATCTCAGGTGCAGAAGATTCCATAGTGAACATGGAAACAACAATCAAAGAAAATGCAAAATGCAAAAAGACCATAACTCAAAACATCCAGGAAATCCAGGACACAATGAGAAGGCCAAACCTTCGGATAATAGGAGTAGATGAGAATGAAAATTATCAACTTAAAGGGCTAGCAAATATCTTCAACAAAATTATAGAAGAAAACTTCCCATAACTAAAGAAAGAGATGCCCATGAACATTCAAGAAGCCTACAGAACCCCAAATAGATGGTACCAGAAAAGAAATTCCTNCTGATACATAATAATCAGAACAACAAATGCACTAAGTAAAGACAGAATATTAAAAGCAGCAAGGGAAAATGATCAAGTGACTTACAAAGGCAGGCATATTAGAATTACTCCAGACTTCTCACCAGAGATGATGAAAGCCAGGAGATCCTGGAAAGATGTTATACAGACCCTAAGAGAACACAAATGCCATCCCAGGCTACTATACCCAGCTAAACTCTCAATTACCATAGATGGAGAAACCAAAGTATTCCATGACAAAACCAAATACACACAATATCTTTCAAAGAATTCAGCCCTTCAAAGGATAATAATGGAAAAACACCAGGACAAGGATGGAAACCACACCCTAGAAAAAGCAAGAAAGTAATCCTTCAAGAAACCTAAAAGAAGACAGCCACAAGAACAGGATGCCAACTCTAACAACAAAAATGACAGGAAGCAACAATTGCTTTTCCTTAATATCTCAATATCATTGGACTCAATTTCCCAATAAAAAGGCATAGGCTAACAGATTGGCTCCACAAACAGGACCAACATTTTGCTGCTTACAGGAAACTCATCTAAGGGAAAGAGACACATACTACCTCAGAGTGAAAGGCTGGAAAACAATTTTTCAAGCAAACGGTCTGAAGAAACAAGCTGGAGTAGCCATTCTAATA
>NC_034592.1:82926849-82928374 GCF_900095145.1 Mus pahari
TAAAGACACAACAAAGATAGAGAACTTCAGACCAATTTCCCTTATAAATATCAATGCAAAAAAAAAAATCAATAAAATTCTTGCAAACCGAATCCAAGAACTCATCAAAACAATCATCCATCATGACCACATCGGCTTCAGTCCAGGGATGCATGGATGGTTTAATATTTCGAAATCCATCGATGTAATCCACTATATAAACAAACTCAAAGACAAAAACTACATGATCATTTCGTTAGATGCTAAGAAAACATTTGACAAAATCCAACAACCATTCATAATAAAAGTCTTGGAAAGATTTGGAATTCAAGGCCCATACATAAACATAATAAAAGCAATCTATGGAAAACCAGTAGCCAACATCAAAGTAAATGGAGAGAAGCTGGAAGGGATCCCACTAAAATCAGGGATTAGGCAAGGCTGCCCACTTTCTCCCTACCTATTCAATATAGTACTTAAAATCCTAGCCAGAGCAATTCGACAAGAAATGGAGATCAAGGGGATCCAAATTGGAAAAGAAGAAATCAAAATATCATCATTTGCACATGATATGATAGTATACAAAAGTCCCCCTAAAAATTCCACCAGAGAACTCCTAAACCTGATAATCAGTTTCAGTGCAGTAGTTGGATATAAAATTAACTCAAACAAATCAATTGCCTTTCTCTACACAAAGGATAAACACTATGAGAAAGAAATTAGGGAACAACACCCTTCACAATAGTCACAATACTATAAAATACCTTGGTGTGACTCTAATTAAGGAAGTGAAAGATCTGTATGATAAGAACTTCAAGTCTCTGAAGAAAGAAATCAAAGAAGATCTCAGAAGATGGAAATATCTCCCATGCTCATGGATTGGCAGGATCAACATTGTTAAAATGTCTATCTTGCCGAAAGCAAACTATAGATTCAATGCAATCCCTATCAAAATTCCAACTCAATTCTTCAATGAGTTAGAAAGGGCAATTTGTAAATTCATCTGGAATAACAAAAAACCTAGGACAGCAAAAGTCTTCTCAACAATAAAAGAATCTCTGGGGGAATCACTTTGTCTGACCTAAAACTGTACTACAGAGCAATTGTGATAAAAACTGCACTGTACTGGTATAGGGACAGACAGGTAGACAAATGGAATAGAATTGAAGACCCAGAAGTGAACCCACACACCTATGATCACCTGATCTTTGACCAGGTAGATAAAACCACCCAGTGGGAAAAAAGACAGCATTTTCAACAAATGGTGCTGACACAACTGGCGATTATCATGTAGAAGAATGAGAATTGATCCATTCTTATCTCCTTGTACTAAGCTAAAGTCTAAGTGGATCAAGGAACTCCACATAAAACCAGAGACACTGACTGAAACTTATAGGGGAAAAAGTGGAAAAGGCTCGAAGATATGGGCACAGGGGAAATNTTCCTGAATAGAATAGCAATGGCTTGTGTTGTAAGATCGAGAATTGACACATGGGACCTCATAAAATTGCAAAGCTTCTGTAAGACAAAAGACACTGTCAATAAG
>NC_034592.1:82929264-82940362 GCF_900095145.1 Mus pahari
AGTCAGCCATCATTGGGAAAAGAGGCCCCTTGGTCTTACAAACTTTATATGCCCCAGTACAGGGGAACACCAGGGCCAAGAAGGGGGAGTGGGTGTGTAGGGAGAGCAGGGGGCCGGAGGAGGGTATAGGGGACTTTGGGGATAGCATTTAAAACGTAAGTGAAGTAAATATGTAATAAAATTGGAAAAAAAAAAGCTTTATAAGACAGAAGTACGTTCAAGCAAATCATATACAGTTCTAAATAACACTAGATCTTTCATAAGCACATTTAAAAGCTAAGACATCATAGAATGGTATATTTTAAAGTTTGAAATCAAATAGCTACCAACCAAGGTTGTTAGATCTACATCATCATCTGTGACAGTTGATGAAAAATTAAGGATATTTCCAGAAAAACAAAAATTAAGGCAATTAAAATAAATACCAAATGAATACCATATAAGGTAGTTAAATGAACAGATATGAAGAAGAAAGCTCATCTCGTCTGTGACAGCACAGAAAAGTTTGCACATTGTATGAGATAAATATACAGACAAACAACAATTAGAAATCAATCAGTCATGGAATAACACAGAAACCAAACAAGTCTCTATTGTTAGCAGAGGAGGAGGAAAATCAACTCCAATAACTCAACAAGCCAGAACATCATAATGTATTAAATTCACAATATATATAAAAGCCCTTTCAAAAGTAATGTTAAATGCAAACAATCAGAACTCACAAAGAGAACAGTGGAGACAACATTCTCAGTAAGCAAGATCTGACTGTGTATAGTCCTATAAATCCAGGCAGTTCTGAATGGTGCAAAAAAACTGAAAATTAAAGAGTTCAAACTAATCTACCAAAAAAATAAGAAATCTGCTGATAAGAAATAATTCGCTATCTAAGAAATTATATTTAAATCAAAACTAGCCTTAGGAGAAGAAGCCTGAAGGATGGACTATCCAGAGACTACCCCATCCGGGAATCCATCCCATCATCAGCCACCAAACCCAGATACTAAGGCACATGCCAGCAAGATTCTGCTGAAGGGACCCTGATATAGCGGCCACTTGTGAGGCTATGCCAGTGCCTGGCAAACACAGAAGTGGATGTTCACAGTCAGCTATTGGATGGAACACAGGATCCCCAATAGAGGAGTTAGAGAAAGTAACCAAGGAGCTGTAGGGGGCTGCAACCCTGTAGGTGCAGCAACAATATGAACTAACCAGTACCCCATGAGCTCATGTCTCTAGCTGCATATGTTGCAGAAGATAGCCTAATCGGCCATCATTGGGAAGAGAGGCCACTTGGTCTTGTAAAGTTTATATGACCCAGCACAGGGGAAGGCCAGGGCCAAGTAGTGGGAGTGGGTGGGTAGGGGAGCAGGGGGGGGGGTGGTATAGGGAACTTTTGGGATAGCATTTGAAATGTAAATAAAGAAAATAACAATAATAAAAAAAGAGAAGAAGCCAGTTGTATAACAGTAAATAAAACAACTCATATAGATGTTATATGAGCATTTAAATATATTTATTTACCAAAAGGTAGAGTTTCTAATTTTACAATAAAAATCACACCACATAGCACATGAAAAAATAATAATGGGGAATTTGGGTTCCCCACAATAATGTTAATAACTCTACTAGAGTAAGATTACCACAAAATATTAAATTATAATGTAGACATCCTGACTTAACATATTTATATAATTTACATTCATACAAACAGAGACTACAGGTCTACTGAGAAATAGAGGGAATTTTATCTAAAACTGGATACACTATAGACCAAAATAAAGCTTTAAAAAGAATAACTCAATAAATAGAAATTGTTATCATTTCAAACCACAACATATTATGACTGTATATCAACAATAGTAGGAGAAATATATGAATATTACATGATGTTATCATCTATACAAATAGATTTTATTACCTGAAAAATACATAGGAATTAAATAAGGAATATTTTACTGAAGAGTGATTCAGGTAAGGGATGAAATTTAAATAATAAATAAATAAATTTGAAGTGGTATATAGTGAACACAAACCTCTGTGATACAGATGAGGTAATCCTAACTGGAAGACTTATAAATGCAAATATTCACATCAAAATAAGGCATTACTCAAGTAAGCAACCTAATTATGTACCTCAAATTACTAGCAAAAAAAGAAGGAAGGCAGAGAAGGAGAGTGAGGAGGAGGAGGAGGAGGAGGAGGAGGAGGAGGAGGAGGAAGAAATCAAACCCTAAACTAGTCTATTATAGAGAAATAATGAACACTAGGAAAGAAATTGAGCACAGAAAAACAGAATATTATATATAATCAATAAGTGAGCAATTTGGATCTTGGAAAAGATTAAAACTGCTTAGAAACACCTGACTAATCTAAGAAAAGAAGAAAAAAGACAACTAATAAAGTTATTGACAAAAATTAGCCTTGTTTCAAATATTTTAATCAAATCTAGAAGATCAGAAATATCTATCTCAAATCCTGAAAAACCTAAAATAATTGATATATTTCTAGACTCACATTCCATTAATAAACATGCATTAATATAATGATATACAAATTTAAATATATCCATAGAAAGCAGTGAAAAGGAAACTATATATAATTAAACTGTACACACAGAATAAAGCTCAGAGGGAGATTGAATTGTCAATAAATTTTAATAAATATTAAGGAAAACAAATTAGCCAAAATTCTCAAATTGTTTCAAAAACTATTCAAATAACACTAGTGACCCATTTTTCTCTCATGTGTGTCAAAAATTTTCTCCACACAGAAATATTCCATCTTGAAGGACGCACATTAAGACTATGTTAGTAAGTAAAATTCACAACACTCTGCATATAAACAACTCAGTAGTCTCAGAACGTTCCTGAGGCTTACAATATTCACATTATAAGGCGGAATGATCGGTGACTGATTGGGAAGGGAGACTCATTGACAAGTTGAGCTGCTTATAATTTTTATACGGAGTTTCATTGATTCAATTTATTTAAGTTTTCACTCATTCTTGTATGGACTGTTTGGTAATTTATATGTGAGGAGTCATTCATATTTCTGTAATTTCCTTTTGATACCTAATCCTTATAGTAACACCAATAAATTCATTAGTTTCCCAAGATATTTGGTGGTTCTGTTACTTTGATATGCCATTGTTTCCTTTTTTCTAGGGGGGGGGGGTCAAGCAATAGGCACAGCTCCTCAGAAAAGACACAGAATATGAATGCACATATGGGATGATTATGCTACCACATGGGGGCCAGAGGCCACTAGTGGCAGCTTTCTGCTGCTTTCCCTAAACTTGAACCTTACAATTTCTTTTCTTCTTCTTTTTTTTTTTTGGGGGGGGGGGCGGTGTCCGATACAGGGTTTCTCTGTATAGCCCTGATTGTCCTGGAACTCACTTTGTAGGCCAGGCTGGCCTGGAACTCAGAAATCCACCTGCCTCTGCCTCCCTAGTGCTGTGATTAAAGGCGTGCGCCACCATACCTGGTGAAGGGTTTTTTTTTTTTTTTTTTGGTTTTTTTGAACCTTACAATTTCTTTTTCCCTGGCTGTATATCCACCAAGTCCACCTGTCGCTGTCTAACCTCTCTTGGATTTAAAAACATCTTCTATCACTATACTAGCATAACAAACAACTTACTCTGAGACATCTCCCTACCCACCCCTAATCAGATGTTTCCTAAGTCTTTATGGAAGATTTGGAATATTTTCTCTACTGAGACATTTGATTTGATTTTATATATCTTTTCCAGAGAATATTCATTTTGTATTGTACCCTGTAAAAAATTTACAACTATTTTCCAGGTTTTCTGCATTTGTCTCTAAAATTTAACCGTTTTTCTTTAAAAGCAATAAGAGACTTTGAGATTTAAATAATTTTCACAAGAATATGAGCTACTAATAAAAGAAAAATCAGATAAAAGATGTAAAAATATAACTAAATATGAATATTTCAAATATTTTATTTAAACAACCCAATGTACACTCTCTGGGTACAAGAATACATGAAGAAGTATGGCCAGATGCTCTGAAGGTCCACATATTTGAGTTTAAATTCTCCTCTTAACTTTAACTGTTTTATTCTTCTAATCAATAAAAAGTATGTGGTAGTTGTATATGTAATAGAATGTACTCATATAGATTAAGTAAGTGGTAATAAAAGCACTAGTTATATATATATATATATATATATATATATATATGTATATATATATATATATATCTGTTCTTACTAATTGACTAATGGAAATATGAAGGATGACCTGAGTATTATGGAAGGGGAATGAAGAGAAATTCGTTGAGTAAGTTTCAGAGAATGGCCATTGAAGAAGTTAGATCTGTCTTTTCCTCCTAGCACCATGCTCCAAGAAATAAGACTCAGACTCAAAATATATTTACAAATACCTTGGACAGATAGCTAGGATTTTATCTAACTATATCATAACTTGAAATAACCTACATATTGTAATCTACATTCTGCCTCATGGCTGGTTACCTGTGCTCAGAAACCATGCCTCAATCTCATCACATGTTCCTGGACAAATCTCCAGAAGTTGGCACTAACCCAGAATTCATTCTCTTTCCTTGTTTTTCCATCTCCTATTTCCTGGATAAACCATAGGCAATCACTGTTGACAGGTGCTACATCTATACAGACACAAGATACGTTCTGTACAATTCCACTTTTTAGTCCAATAAAAGGCTCCTTTTCTTTCAAATATCAATTAAATACAATGATGACAATTATGAGACAATTACAAAAACTCTTAGGTAAAATTTACATTCATAATGTCCAGTCCATAGTATTTTGCAATTTTATAAAATATTCTATTAATAGAATTTTATAAAATATTCTATCTTGGTGAGTTCACAGTTATATATTTAAATCATTTTCTGTCATAACACGCATGACTAACCTAAAATCATATTCTTAGACCTAAATCATTTTGTGCAATCCTACACAATTTAAGCTTAATTGTGAGACTGTAATTATCTAGCCTTATAACCCATGAGAGACCTGAGAAGAAATAAATATTACCTTAGTAAGTAGGAAGTACAGATAAGCAGCTTCTAAAGTTATCTAAATGATAGATGTAGTTGAAATCCTGAAATGTTTCCCAAAATTGTTCGTATAACATTGAAACATCCATATTCAGTGTTCTGGCCAAATATATCAGATAGACTTTTTGTAAAGCAGAAATTATGAAGGTCTCTAACTGCATATGTAGCAGAAGATGGCCTAGTCAGCCATCATTGGGAAGAGAGGCCCCTNGGTCTTGCAAACCTTATATGTCCCAGTACAGGGGAACACCAGGGCCAAGAAGGGGGAGTGGGTGGGTAGGGGAGTGGGTGGGCAGGACTTTGTGGATAGCATTTGAAATGTAAATGAAGTAAATATCTGATAAAAATTGGGGAAAAAAATATGAAGGTCTTCCATAGCTGCTTTTGGTAGAACTTGCCAACTTACCTCCTTGTGTTTATTTGTCCATTCAGGACAGCATTTTGTCTAGAGTTGAACCATGAACATTTTCTTTGCCCAGTAGCTAGCTTGCCATGATTAATGAAACTCCATATGGAGGCTACTGATGCTCATCAACTTCTATGAAGGGGAATGGTGGTACTGTCAGGAACAGACTAGTCTCATAGTCATTAAAAGATCTTTTAAATGTCATATTCTGTGGATCTGTTAGGTTTTTGAAGAACAATTTTCTATATATAATATATCTGAATTGCCAAGCATTGTATGTTCTTAGCTATTTATTATATGAATAACCTAGTAAACATCTTATTGAAATTAAACTATCTAACATGACCATGAGTTTGACCGTTTGACTAACATATTGTGTCTCTTATTCTTAACAGTTAGTAATATCAACTTTCAAAAGGCCTAGAAATTTACATTGTATCTTTAAAAATATGTAGATATAATTTCTCAAATAAAATTAAAAACACACATGTACATACACACACATATGTATATATTATCAAAATTAACCTTAACTTTGAATCAACATATGATAACCTATACCAGTACATCAAAGGTAACATCATATCTGTATAAATATACATAATTTTATACGAACATAACAAAACATGAACTCAATTTTGAAAAAAATGCGGTCTATAACAATATAAAGCTATGGCTATAAAATGTTTTATGGTTTAAGAGTAGATTCAATAATCTACCCCTTTTTGCCTAATATTCTTATATTTCTCTATAGACTCTTTTCTTCTCAACCCACTTCCCCTTACCTAATAAAGGATAGAGAAAAGCAAAGAGAAAAAGAAATCCCTGATTCTTTTTTTTTTTACATTTAAATGTTTTATTCAAAGCTATTTTCGAAGCATAATTCTTAAAGCACGTATTTGGCTTTCTGTTTTTAAAGGCAGCTTTTCTAGTAGTAGAACGTTCTGTCAAAACAAAATACTATGTAAACTTGCATTCATTGTAATGTAATTTGATCTTAAAATAAGTATAGTTACTTTGCACTATATAATTGTCCTAGTAAAAATAAGGCATTAGAATGGGACTATTTTTATGGTGGTGAACACTTTTTAAAATTAGTTGTTTTATTTGTTTACATTACAAATGCTGTCCCCTTCCTGGGCTCCCCTCCATGAATCACCCACCCTCTCCTCCTCCTATTTGCCTCTAAGAGAGTACCCTCCCACCCACTCCTACCTCACACCTCTTTGGAGCATCAAACCTCCACAGCTCCATGTACTTCCCCTCCCAGTAATTCCAAATAAGGTAGTCCTCTGCTACAGATGTAGCTGGAACCCAGAAACAGCCTGTGTATACTCTTTGGTTGGTGATTTAGTTCTGGGAACAATGAGTGGTCCAGATAGTTGATATTGCTCTTATGGGGTTGTAATCCCCTTCAGCTCCTCAATCCTTCCCCTACTTCTTCCACTGGGGTCCATGGATTACTCTAGGGGTTGGCTGTGAGTATCAGCACCTGTCTTAGTCAGGTGATGGCAGAACCTCACAGAAGAGTTAGACCAGGTTCCTGTCTGTAAGTACATCTTAGTATCAGCAATGGTATTAGCGTTTGGTGTCTGCAGATGGGATGGATCCCAAGGTGGGGCAGTCTCTGGATGGTCTTTTCTTCTATCTCTGCTAGATTTTTGCCATGCATTTCTTTAAGACAAGAACAATTCTAGGTTACAATTTTTGAGCTGAGTGGGTGGACTCATCCCTAAACTGAAGGCCACATCTATCTACTGCAGGTGGTCTCTTCATGTTCTATCTTCTTGCTATTGGCATTTCGCCTAATGTCATTTCCATTGGTTCCTGGGATCCTCTTGCATTTCTGGCATCTGGGACTTTCTAGTCCACACCTGTTCCCTGCCCCCCCCCCACCTCTACCTATTTCTAGTCATTCTCCTGGCCTGCTAGACTTCTCTCCTGTCTCTTGCCATACCTTATCCTGCCTCCCCTTTTCCCCTTCCTCCTTCCCTCACCCAGGTCCCTCATGTGATCATTTTGTTTTCCCCTCTAAGTGGAATTGAAGCATTCACTCTTTGGCCTTCCTTCTTGTTAAGTATCATATGGTTTGTGAGTTGTATTGTGGGTATTCTGAGCATTTGGGCTAATATTCACTTATCAGTGATTACATACCATATATACCATTTTTGGGCCTGGGTTACCTCATTCAAGATTATATTTTCTTGTTCCATCCATTTGCTAAAAACAATCTATAGAGTCAGTGGAATCCCCATCAAAATTACAACTCAATTCTTCACAAAGGTAGAAAGAGCATTTCTCAACTTCATATTGAATAAGAACAATAAAACAAAACAAAACAAAAACAGGAAAGGGCAAATTTCTGAGTGAATTACTATTCCTGACTTCAAGATGTACTACAGAGCAATAGATATAAAAACTTCATAATATTGGTACAGAGGCAGACAGGTAGATCAATGGAATAGAGTTGACCCACACACAAACCTACATACCTATGGTCACTTGATCTTTGAAAAGAATGGGGTACAGAGCTAAACAAAGAATTCTTGTCTGAGAAATATCAAACAACTGAGAGGTACCTAAAGAAATGTTCAACATCCTTAGTGATCACAAAAATTAAAATTAAAATGACCCTGATATTCTATCTTACTCCAATCAGAATGGCTATGAGCAAAAAACTCAGAAGACAGCAGATGCTGGCAAGGATGTGGAGAAAGAGGAGCACTCCTTCTCTTCTGGTGATTGTAAGCTAGTATAACCAATTTGCAAATCAGTATGGAAGTTCCTCAGAAAATTGGAAACAGTTCTTTGTGAAGACCCAGCTATACCACTCCTGGGCATATATCCAAAAGATGCTCCACTCCACCATATCAAAATGACAAGTGCTCCACTATGTTCAAAGCAGCCTTATTTTTAATATCTGGAAGCTGGAAACAACTCACATGTCCTTCAACAGAAGAATGGATACAGAAAGTGTTACAAAATAGAATAGTACACAGCTATTAGAAACAAGGACATCACAAAATCTCTGAATCTAAATTTCCTATTTCATTTTCTCCCAGTACAAGACTACAACAATGTGTAACCATTCCAATTTAAAAGATTACAAACCTCCAAGTTTTATTGAATGATCAAAATTCCTCTATGTCCTCCCTTGGAAATGAGGCAAACTGCTTGTATAATTGATTCCTGCTAAGTTTGTACAGAGTCTTCCTTTTGGGGGGGCTCAAGAAATTTGGGGAAACATTTAGTCATAAAAAAGATAATTGTAACATTTGTTTTATTGTCTCTGTATGTTGAAAATTTTCAGACTTATGGGACTGGATCAGTCCTAAAGGTTTTAACAAATGAGCTTCCTTTTTAAATTTTTCCTGGAAGCAAGTATTTAGAGGAAACATAATTGATGTTGTCTGAGGTAGAATTAGTTAGGGAACTGCAACAAAAATCTCAGCATCTAAGGATCTCGGGGTGAATGTTGTCATGGGCTTCTTTTTCATTGTTTTTCTGTGAACATAAAGCTTTCAGAGGTAATATATATTTCTATATTAACGTAACTTATGGAACATGAAATGTGCACAGATCATTTAAAAATGCTTTTTGTTTCTTGTTTGAATAGGTAATAGATAACTGTCTTTCTATAAGTTAGTTTGATCACATAAACAAACTGCAATATAAATCACCATTTATGGCATATTAAAGGATGATATACAATAATAAGTTATGAGAACTATGTGGCCAACAAGATTATTTGCCATGCATAGATGAAGTTTTGGAGTAATTTTTATGTTTTAGTTTCATAGCTGTCCCCAATTGGAGAGATCAGCAAATATATAACTGTTTTGTTTTGTTTTGTTTTGTTTTGTATGTTTTTTACATTTTTTGATTTTCTCCTTCCTTTCTGTAGCCAAAACAGTCGGGAGATCTCCCTCTACTAAATGTGATCCTTATTACTTTGGATAGAATCCAAAGACTTTTCTTCTATCCTATTAACACAAAAACAAAGCATAACATAACAACATCTAGTAAACTGTTGTCCAGTACTTTGAAATCATCATAAATATGGACTGATTCAATCTATCAGTCCCTTTTCTATCCAGGTCTGTCCCACTTTGACTTCTTCCAAAGATAATTTACAATACCGCCATTACCATTGAACACATACCCATATTCATTTTGATAAGCCAAAACAAGACTTATGGAGTCCAAATATTTTCCTCTACAATGATATATATGTATTATTATTTATTGAGATCAAGTTTCTCTGTGTAGCCTGGGCTATCCTCAATTTGCTCTGTAGATCAGGCTGGCCTCAAACTTACATCCAATGACCCTGTATCTGTCTTTGTCTTACAAGCACTGGGAACAAATGCATGAGGTTATTAATTGAGTATCTATTTGTCTTTCACAACATTTATAATAATTTTTATCTCTTTTTCCCTTCTTTTGAGATTGCTATCTGTGGATTTATTTACTCTTTTTTTCTGTCTTAATTTAATATCATTGCCTATAATCAATTTTATTTAAATTCCTTTCTTAGGATTATCTTCTTTTAGTAATACATCATTTTTTAAAAATTTCTCTTGTCTCATGGTCTCTGGACTCCATAGTTAGATGTTTTATTTCTCCTGGAAAAATGAAAGCAAACAACTCTTCCCCAACCCTAACTCTGGTTCTGAACTGACAGACAGAATATATCTTTCCTACAACAAAATGCTTTTTGGCAACAGGAAAAGAAAACATTTTCTTTTAAACTGAAATTATAAAAATAATTTATGTGTACAAATATACATATATTCTCCTTCCTACATAGAAGGGGGAAGAAAAAACCTCCGGACTTAGAGGGAGAGAGGGATCTGGAAGGGAGAGAGGAGGGCAAGGGAAAAGGGGGTGATTCCGGTTTAGAATGAGACAGGGGAGAGGGATAGAGGGTCAGGAATTTGAAAGGAGGGATATAGCAGTGGGGGAGGGAGAGCTGGGGGTAGACACTATAAAGTCCCAGATGCCAGGGACCTAATATCCTTGGTGCCTCTGCTCTCTCCCCTTGGAAGTAGCTCCAAATTTTGTTTTCTGTTTTTAAATTTAATATGGGGTTCTTCTTAAAGCTACCTTCCATACTATCTCTTTGCTGGTTACTACTCCTTGTATGGGAAGCCACCTGCCTAGCAGCCTGTCTTATGCTGTTTCGGGGAGCTTTGACCTGCTTTCCTCCTCCTTCTCCTCCTTCTCCTCCTCCTCCTCCTCCCCCTCCTCCTCCTCTTTTTCTTCCTCCTTCTCCTCCTCCTCTCCTTCCTCCTCCTCTTCCTCCTCCTCTTCGTCATTCTCCTCCTCCTCCTCTTCTTCCTCCTCCTCCTCTTCTTCCTCGTCCTCTTTCTCCTCCTCTTCCTCCTCCTCTTCCTCCTCCTCCTCTTCTTCCTCCTTCTCCTCCTCCTCCTCTTCCTCCTCCTCCTCTTTTTCTTCCTCCTTTTCTTTCTCCTCCTCTCTTTCCTCCTCCTCTTCCTCCTCCTCCTCTTCTTCCTCATCCTCTTTCTCCTCCTCTTCCTCCTCCTCTTCCTCCTCCTCCTCTTCTTCCTCCTTCTTCTCCTCCTCCTCTTCCTCCTCCTCCTCCTCTTCCTCCTCCTCTTCCTCCTCCTCC